>NW_008795939.1:5280967-5284296 GCF_000699145.1 Aptenodytes forsteri
CTGAGGGTGCACTCAATCCCACTATCAATGTCTCCGACAAAGATGTTAAACAATGCCGGTCCCAATACCAACCCCTGAGGAATGCCATTTGTCACTGGTCTCCACTTGGACATTGAGCCATTGACCACAACTCTTTCAGTGCGACCATCCAGCCAATTCCTTATCCACCAAGTGGTTCACCCATCAAATCCATGTGTATCCATTTTAGAGACAAGGATGTTGTGCGGGACAGTGTCAAATGCTTTGCACAAGTCCAGGTAGATGATGTCAGTTGCTCTTCCCTTATGCACCAATTTTGTATCGTAGAAGGCCACCAAATCTGTCAGGCACGATTTGCCCTTAGTGAAGCCATGCTGGCTGTCACCAGTCATCTCGCTGTTTTCCATGTGCCTTAGCATAGTTTCCAGGAGGATCTGCCCCATGATCTTGCCGGGCACAGAGGTGAGACTGACTGGCCTGTAGTTCCCCAGCTCTTCCTTTTTAGCCTTTTTAAAAATGGGGGTTATATTTCCCCTTTTCCAGTCACTGGGAACTTCACCGGACTGCCACGACTTCTCAAATATGGTGGATAGTAGCTTAGCAACTTCATCCGCCAGTTCCCTCAGGACCCGTGGATGGATCTCATCAGGTCCCATGGACTTCTACACCTTCAGGTTCCTTAGATGGTCTTGAACCCGATCTTCTCCTGATTTCCTAGACGTCCTGTATTTACTAATTTATAAAGTGGTTAGTTTTGAATAAGGGTTTGAATTAACTGATGAGTCATAAATCTAAAGTATTTATTTCATATTAATTGAAACCTGGAGCCTTAGCATTTAGTGACCTGGTCCACAAATATCTGCCATGAACATAGTGCTTATAATTTGCAAGTCACGCATGGAATTATTGATTGCTCAGAGTAATGAGTACTGTGCTAAATGCAATGAGTGTCACAGGATCAATTCTTCTGTCTCTGTTCCTATTGCAGTTACAAACTATATATGCAAGTCACATTAAAAGTAGCTTCATATTGTTTTGGGGTTTTTCTTCTTCTTTTGTCTTGTCTTTTCCCTAAGATCTCCTCACATTCCCATTGTAGTTCCTGCTTCTGACATTAACATATGTCTCTGAGGGTTGTCAACATAAAGCAGTGTGTGGTCCCAGAGCTGAGCCTTGCTCCCTCCACATGACTCTCAAGCAGAGACCTGTGAGCAATTACTCAAACTAGCCTCTCAAACAGCAGTACCTGGAGGTGCATGTTTAAATGTTTTAATTATGTCAATGGGAATAAGGCATAGGAATTTTTGAGCAGGATCAACCTGGCAAAATTGCCAAGGAACTGCAGATGCTTTTCTGTAAGGAATTGCCTTCTTTTTTATGCGGCTATTATGCCAGGATGGCTAATGTGTATTAGTTTCTTAAGAAGGGAAAGAAACTACCACCACTTAGTTCATGAAAACGAAACAGGAAACACAAGCTAAGCCAAAAATTGTGGATGACATAGGAAACTGTATTTCTAGATATGAACTTTCTTAAGTACAAAGGCAGGCAAGATTTTGGTTCTGGGTTATCTCCATCCAGAACATACTAAAAACAAATTGCTATTTCCTACAATAAAATTAATTCTGTCAATTCTGGATTAGGAACAGTTTAAAAACTGGTTTGCTTGCCTAAGCCTTGCCTAAAAATGTGCTTGATGAGAGTCAGCATCTCAGGAAACTGAGCTCACAGTGGGGAACTAAAGTCTCTCTAGCCATCCATGAATGTCCCTCTTCCCTGGTTCCTTTGGGACATGGTGTCTCAAGGGAATAGTTACTTGACTTTCCAGAGAAGAGGGCCTGCTAGCATTCACCTTGTGGAGTTTACTTTGGTAGGCCTCTACCCTAAGTAGATGGTTAGGGGAGTAGGGGATGCAATGCATCTTTCAGTGGGAAGTGTGCTGGCTCTGCAGCACATGGTTCTGAGTTTTGCTGGTTTGGTTTTAACCACATGGTGCTAGAAAGGTAACTCTTAGGAAACTCTTGGCTTCTGCTAAGAGTGATAAATGATAACCATAGGTAGAAACGGGGCAAAATCGAGACTATATCATTACATTGTCACAGCATGCACTGTACTAGTGTGCTTAGTGCTTAGCTTACAATGTGCAGTCATTTTTAAGTACCTTTTTTTCCAGCATTTATAACCTTTTTGACTGTCAACAGGTTTGAAATGGGATGTTCTTCTTAGGATGAGCATCTGAACAATAATCTTGTTTCCCTGTGTCCCAGTTCCCATTGGAGTTGAATGTGTCCAGTTAAAGTACTAAGCATTAGCAATCCTTGTGCTTAGGCTAGCCATACTACACAAGCTCTCAGCTTTGCTACCCAAGAATTTGATGAGTGACTTGTGTTGCAAATAACAGTTGCTATTGTTGCCCTGGGCGTGGAGGAAAGGCATCTGCCAGGAGTACTGATCCTTACCAAGTACAATGTTACTTCCAAGTCGCAGGAGAATTGCAGGGAGACATGCATCCCACATAGGAAAAAAAAAGAAAATAGGTTTTCTATTTCTTCTCAACACATCTGACTAGAATAAAGGCACAATCCTTCCCTACATTTCAGAGTATGCGCTCTTACAGCATAGTCAAAGGAAACACGCAGGATTCAAAGTAGTTGAGGGAAGCAAATGGCTATGTTAGCAAAAGAAAAAATATATGGAAGATAGCGAAATATGTTTTCCTTCTGTGAATTAAATGACCATTATGTTTATAAAAGGATCTGAAGTATATCCATATTCAAACTTTTTCAGATAGTATCTGCCTCTCCCAGCATGCAGCCACTGGCTACTTAAACTCAATCTGTGGGCCTTGCCTGACCATGACCTGGTGCTGAAACAAATAGCTTGAAGAGAAGGAGAGGTTAAGCAATCATTTGCAAGCCCATCTCTGCCAGTGGGATTGCTATCTTTGTGTGTCTTGAAGCCACAATCTGAAGGATGTGAAAACTTCATCACCTCTACTACTTTGAAAAATGCATGAAAATACACTACGTAATTCTAGCTCAGTAAAATGGAAAGTTGCGAATATTTGAAATGTGTAAGCAAGAACAATCTAGATAATTATTTAGGACCCCAATGACTGTTACTAGCAATAATGATGATTAAATTAACAAGTAAAAACATGTCATGGTTTCAGCTGGGATAAAGCTAATTTTCTTCCTAGTAGCTGGTACAGTGCTGTGTTTTGGATTTAGGATGAGAATAATGTTGATAACATGCTGATGTTTTAGAATCATAGAATCATAGAATCATTGAGGTTGGAAAAGACCTCTAAGATCATCGAGTCCAACCGTCAACCCAACACCACCATGTCC
>NW_008795939.1:5286859-5317725 GCF_000699145.1 Aptenodytes forsteri
TCGGGAACTGGCTGGGCATCGGTCAGTGGGTGGTGAGCAATTGCATTGTGCCTCACTTATTTTGTATATTCTTTTATCATTATTATTTTTTCCCTTCCTTTTCTGTCCTATTAAAGTGTCATTATCTCAACCCATGATTTTTACTTTTTCTTTTCCAACACAAACTATTCTATGATTCTATGAATTCTCTCCCCCATCCCACTGTGTAGAAGGGGAGTGAGCGAATGGCTGTGTGGTGTTTAGCTGCCTGCTGGGTTAAACCACAACAAAACAAAAAAGGAGAATATGAGGAAAAACTTGCTAATCGTAGGATATCTTAAATTGTTGAAGAGTTTTATGGGGTATGGTAGAAACTACATAATGTGAAGCAATTAAAATTTGCCAAATCAAAGCATTCAGAAACTCGCAGTACAATACAAAGCAGTTTTATATTGTCAGGGGGATGATCGGGTTATCTACTGCCTAGCTCTAGTTTTTAAGATCTTCATTTGAGAAAGAAAGAAATGAAATAGAATTACGTACTCAAAATATTTGTCTTGTTTTCTTTTTCAGCACAAATTGAAGTGATACCATGCAAAATTTGTGGTGATAAGTCCTCTGGAATACACTATGGAGTCATCACATGTGAAGGCTGCAAGGTATGAGATTTTAATACAGCATAGTCATCAGCATCTGCATTAGCCTCAGGCGTCTATGTACAATAATACACTCTTACACGCTTTCAAGCAAGTGGAGCCAAAGGCTGTAAAGCCTGCTGCTGATATAGATGTGTTTCATGCCGAATTTTACTAGTTGCTTTCTTTTTCATCAAATAGTCTTTAGAGTTACCTCCTCATTTGAAACATGAATTAATCGCATCTGATGCAGTATAAGTGCTGATAGAGAGGCTAGCAACTGTCACACCTGTTCTATCTTAAATCATCTTGAGAGAGGGATTTCTTATCTTGTTTCCTATGCAATCCGTGTAGCATTAAAAGTTGGTGCAGTATCTCAGTTCAATATCTTAAAAGCTTACAGGTGTCAGTTTGGTCCTATTTTATCCCCTTTGATATTCTCTGCAGGCCAAATTGTAATTGCCAAAGGAAAAAATGCCTTACATTATGAGTAGTGTAAAAGGATCCTTTGTCTTCCTTATAGGCTCCAGCACAGGGCAATTGCTGGGAATTGGAGGTTGAAAAAAAAAAAGGGGGGGGCAAAAAACCCTTCCATGCTGCTTAGTCATATTAACATATTATCCCAGGCATTAGTTCAAATAACACAAATCAGACCCCAAGCCAAGAGAAGAAAGGCTTCAGTTTTCAACTTTAAAAATACTCTGTGATTTTATTATCTAAGGAATTATATCATTACTCATGGAAAACCAGACTTTCATACTACATGTTGGTATTTCAGCTTTGACTGTAAATGTGAAATTTCAAAGAAGGAAAGGCTGCATCTCTGATTTCTTCTATGTGGAAACACACGAACTGGTACATTTGAAAGTGGGTGCATATTTGTAGAGTGAAATAGCAAGTCTGTATTTACTTAATACTTTAAGAAATTTTAGAACATCTGAAAAATCTGAAAATTTGGCTGCACCCATTCCCAAAAGAAAGCTTCTAATGCCAACACATAAAGAAACAATACAGTGTCAAAGATCAGTTTTCTTTCAGAAACATTAACAATTGGAACAACCCTCAGTGTGTCACTGTCTTGTTGTGACACTGGACTAGAAATAAGCATCTCCTTATGATGATCACATGAAACAGGATTAGACTAATTGATCTGATACTCCAGAACTGGCACAAAAGCTACAGGAGAAAAATGCTTTCAGCAGAAAAACAGCGTCTTGTCTTGGTACTCAGCGCCCACAGAGCAGTTAGGGGTAGAGTCTCCTGTAGATGTGATTAGGGTTAATGCTGGCCCTTGAGTGTGCCTCAAGAGGAGATGATACCCCTCAGCTCTGTGTGTAGACTGCTTATTGAGATAAAGAGCTTCTCTTCCACTTACGACAGTTTTAACCCTATTGTTTTTGTGCCAGTTTTGCGGTATCAGATAAATTAGTCTAATCTTGTTTTGTGAGCCTGTTGTGAAAAAAGATGTCAGTTTTCACGTCGGGTCCGATAGGAGGCATCTGAGTCAGTCAGAGCTCTCTTTTAAGGTAAGCGCTGTCTCGGGCAGTGCAACTCTTCTCTTCATTGCCCAGCAATTAAATAACTATTTGCTTAGCCCGCATACTAATAACTTGTCATTTCTGGCTCCTCTTGTCTGAATGCATTAGAAATCTGAATTAATTAAGAGGGAGACCACGTGTGGAAGAAAGAGGTGAGAACCGCTCCACAAGCATGCACACACATTGAGCCAGGCACCAGACAGCCGCAGCATTTCAGAACACAGCGTCCAAGGATTGTACTGCCAGTGGTAGTGCTACAAACTTCAAGGGACAGGAAATCCTTTAACTCTCTGTCCCTACATTAGCTATGCCACTATAAATGCGTATTATAAGTGCCTAAGGGGGCATCATAAATATTAGTGCTGTTTTGTGTGCATGCCTGCATACGCTGAATAACGTGCTGGACCCGTTGAAGAAAATGGTGGCTCTGCCACTATCATCACTGGAGTGAAACCTGAAGATAGGTTTCCATCCCGTCTGTCTCTGTGGCTCCTTCTTTTGCTGAGAAGCCTTTTATCATCTCTCCTGCCTACCCCCAAAGTATTTGCTACCACTCTTTTGTCACGATTTAGACAGCAGTTCATGTGACCATTTCCCTTCTCAGACTGACTGTCAGTGATGGATAAAGTGATTTGTTCAAGATGCAGAAAGACTTGTCAGAGTTGGGAATATTGGGAAACCTGTCTTTAAGACCATAGCTCCTCAGTAATGAACTGCATCCTCCTTCTCTCAAATGGAATTATTCTCAGTAAATATATCAAATATTATATAAAGATCCCCTAAAAATGAAATGGAAGGATTGTCTGTACTTTGAAAGACAACATTCAGATCTTATGCAGGAGAAAGAGAGTACAAAAGTCTCCTTGTAAAAATAAATTACCTGTTGTAGATTAATTTTATTGTGTAACCCTTGATTTTTTCCTAAGAGGGGCAAAGAAGGAACAAACAAATTCTTCTGAGATGAGATCAACCTTAATGGGAAAAAACAGCACTACAGCATAAGGCACAGTCAATGCTAGATGGTTGTGTGGGGTTTTTTAACATTATTTAATTCATTTGTTCTCTCAAATCCATATCCACATAGGAGCTGCTAAAATCTAAACTTTTAAACCAAAAAATCCTTTGCATGTCAAAAACAATACTGGCTGTAAAGTTCAGCAAATAGAGTAGAAGTATCTGCAATTAGCATCCATTTAGCCTTAAATTAAACTCTCCACAGTTTCAGGAAAGTTTTGGTCAGCTAGGATCAGATAAGTCCCCACCAGACTTTTTCTGAGAGTTCCCGTAAAGGACATCCATGTTCTCAAAACTACAAATCATAAAACTTAATTTAGTTTTTAGATATACTATAATCACTGATAAAACCATCATGGGCCGGATGAAGTGAGTCTCTCTATGCTTGACCTCAGGAACTAGCGCTGCCGATGTCCTTGGTGGGACACCATGCCTGTCGCCTGTTGTTACTGACACCCCACACCATCCTCATTGGGTTCACCAGGACTTGAGTGAGAATTCAGGCACTACCCGTAGCAAGTGAATTGAGCCCTGTAACACTGTCGCCTTGTTGCTTCCCCACTCTCGTTCCTCCAAAACACACGGCTGCCACGATTTCCATTGCTCGGTATTACCGTCTGTCAGCCTGTACGGAGATAACACTGGTTCTGCCTGATAAATGAAGTCAGCTCTTGCTTTCTGGCTCCATTCAGAGCTGTTTGCAAAGCAGCCCAGAAAGGCACAACCACTTTGGCATCACTTCTGGTGACAAGTGTAACTGCAGTAATGATGCTTTCTGCCCTTTTTCTCCTCATGGCTTCCTGCGGTGGCTAGGCTGTCCTTCAGCTCTCCCACCACACAACCCTGCAGCTGCCTGCATCTAAAGATGCCAAAGTAGCCAAGGAACTTCTCTTCTTTGTTTCTCTCTTTCTGGACTTGCTGTTCCTCCTGTCCTTTATTTTACAGGAAAGTAAGGAATATCGTAAAATGCCGTCTCCCTCTCTCTTTCTTTCTCTAATCCTCAACCCCTGGTTTCATTCCTCTTGTCACCTCTGCCATTTCATGTCACTTTTACCATAATGGTACCTCTCAGTGTCATTCGTAGCAGCTGGGAGCTCGTAAGGCCTTAGGTATGGGTTAACACTCTCCTTCGAGCCTTCTGATCTTTAACCAAATAGCCCGCAACTGGCCAGAAAGACCTTCTAGGAGATAGAATAACTACACATTTTTACATAGATAAAATGGATAATGTTATATTCCATTGAAATGGAAAATGTCATTACTTTCTCATGGTAGTGTCTAAAGGTGTTGCTTTCTCCTTTGTGTGTGGGCTTTACTTGATACAGTCATTAAATCCTAGTGCTTTTGTGATGCTTGAATTTGAATTACTTTTCACTCCTGAAGTGTATGGTCCCTCCAGATCAGATCAACATTTGCCAGGTTAAATTCAACAGCAGGCTTCAGCTTCTAAGGCTACACATAGCCAGTGCCGGTTATTAGCAGGCTCTTTCATCAAAGGAAGAAAATAGTCAGAACAAGTACTTTTAAGTCATCTGTTTACAAATGCTGACAAGCTTTTCCTCTATTAGGAGCAAGCATTAGATGATACATGGTCTTCATTGCACAATAAGAATGCATTCTATAACATTATTGTTTGCGTTTTAACAAAGTAGAATTACATTCTTTACAGAATAAAGCACAATTCTTCTTATTATAAGTAAATGTTCTTTAATTTCACTATACAGGATCAACACATCTGCAAAGCCATAGCATAAATAGCATTGCACTAAATAAGAGTTTATTGTAGTCGTTTACATGGTTCTCTGTGTGTGTGTGTGTGTGTGCGCACATATATGCACATGGTAATACTCGGTCTCTCTTGCTTTCTTGCCCCTAGGGATTCTTTCGGAGGAGTCAGCAGAACAATGCCTCCTACTCCTGCCCAAGGCAGAGAAACTGTTTAATTGACAGAACCAACAGAAATCGTTGCCAACACTGCCGACTGCAGAAATGTCTTGCCCTGGGAATGTCTCGAGATGGTAAGGAGTCAGATTCCTGCTTCACGCCTAAATCCTTTGAAACTCTTCTTCACTGCTGACTTACTTAAACTCCCTGTAGATTTCTGGAAAAAGAGAGAGGAGAAGCTTCTTGCTTTGTAATGCACACACTGTGAGACAAGGATCTTTGCCATTCAGTTAACAAAGGAGGCTATTTTCATGGGGAGGGTGGGGAAATCACAAACTGGAGAGCAGTATTAGTTTGGAACAGAAGGAGTCAGAAGTGAAATGTGTTGTTCTGATCAAAAGCACAAAAAGGTCACCTCTGGAGAGGTGGATTTATATTCCAGTTTAGATAACCTCTTATATTAAGCATTAACATTGATCTTAACATTAAATATTGATGTGTGAAAGCATCCCTTTCCTTGAGATCTCTAAAGGTCTGTGACAATAAACAGGCAGTTAAGAAGACATTTACACCTTGATAGCATTGGGGGTTTCTATTTGTTTTATTCAGAGCACTTGACCAAATATTTCGCATTGCTAAAAAAACATTTCTTTTACCTGTGCGTTGCTCCCTATAGGGTCTATAAAAGAAACGTTTCATAGTTGAGCACTGAAAATGGACACTATGCCAGAGGAAAGCTCCACAGTATATCCAATAGCTGTATCCTGTGGTCTTTGCAGAGCTCTGGTCCGCCTTCCAAGCTGTGGTGTGACAAGCCGTGATCTGTAGGCTGAGAATGTAGCTGCAGACACATCAGAGCTGCAGGTGGTGGGAGGCTTGGGCAAGGCTGCCCACAGCCAACCTGCCCCAATCACCACTGCTCGTGTAGGGGGTTTCCAGCTCACAGACATGTTTTAAATGGTCAGGAAGTATGAGAAGAAAATGTTCTATTTTTGAAGGCAGGTTATATTTATTTCAATTGTCTGGCAACAGTTTTCTGTCTTAGAAAGTTTACACAAAATGTGTCATTTGAAATTAACAGTCATTGATGGAGAAGTTACTTAAAGAGCTATTTCTTTAGATGGTCCACAGATTATAAACATGTTTTCAATTTGGACTGTAATAGGTCTTTTCCTACCTCAGTGTGTCTCATGTCTCACTGAAACAACTTGCTCACCAGTCTCACCAGTCTGGGAGGGGCCTTGCAGTCTAGCCTGTGATCTGTGAACTCTTTTTGGTCCTAGCATGCAGCTTACTTGATGCCTTAGCACCTGATTCTTCCCGGAGGAGATTAAAGTAGTAACATTTCAGTAATATAACAGCACATGCTTTCCTCCTAAAAGTAATATCTTCCAATGATTTGAGGTATCACAGGGGCATTTTAATGTGACTGACAGCCCTGTCTTCCCAACCTGTAATTCAGGGACCACTGCATACAGACAAAGGGAGTGATTCTTCTGACAGCATCGCTTTCTTCTCTCATTGTTTATGTAAGGTTGTTTATACCTAACAATATTAAGAGCTCTTGCAAGTTTAAAATAGGCTGTATGGACTTTTAACAGAGAAACTGAATGTGATTTTTACCTCTCAGCCATGTAACAGATTCATTTTTATCATGCAGAGGCAGGATGCTAATTGACAGCAGCTGGAGAATCCAATTAATGAATATATAATGAGAATAAACAGTGGGTGTTTGTTTTTATTACTGAGGCTCTAAATTTGAAGAAAACACACAGTTGCATTTTTCAAAATACAGTCATTGTATATTGTCTGTAAGGGTGTGCAGTGCACCATGGTCTGATTCCAGGGGCGGGCTGTGTTTGTGTGAGGTAGCTTGCAGCCTGTGTGAAGGGCTGCAAGCAAGCTGAGGTTGGCAACAAGAAAAAAAAACTCTTAGTGTAAAAAAGTGCAAATAAATTGAAGAGGCTGCCATCTCCTTGGTATTCTGGCACTGCCATTTCATATTACACTCTTCCTTTTCTGTTCTTTTTCCTGCTTGAAGGTTTTCACATTCATCCACATGTGTAGGCTCAGACTCTTCTGGAGGGCTATAGCTGGGGTAGCAAAAATGAGAGCCAAGCCCATCCTATGCTAATAAATGTAATGATTCTGAATTGATCCCAATTACAGATGGACTGGAAATACTCGGCATTGGAAAGTACACCTCATCATATGTAGAAATTAGTATTTCCAGAGCAATGTCCTCTTATCTGTGCTCTGATAAATTCTGCTGAATGTATCCCTCATTTGTTTTAGAGCACAATTAACAGCTACCTCTGCTCTGAGATCCCAAGATCTAGCCCAGTAGAAATTATAGAGAGGTGGGGTGGGGGAAGATAATCAGCTATGACCCACTGTATATGAAGGCTGTGGATTTACTCCACCTAGTTCCACAGCAATCAGCCTGTCATTTTTGAAAATTTCGATCTCAGTGTAATGAACCCTCTTCCTGGAGAGAGTAGTTTGGACTCTGATGTTTTCGTCCCTTTCTCATCAGAAGGAATGCATGGATTTGTGCATGGAGATTATGTAAATTGATTGTGTAAATCCCTGAGACTTTCCTCTGTGGAAAAGATGACATTCATTTGTGCTGTTTACCTTCAAATCTGTTATTTTCCTCTAGGTTCTAACTCTAACCTGTAAGATTTCTTTTTTTTAAAGTGTGAAGATAACACCCCATTGAAAGGATGCGATAATAGGGCTCTAGGGCTTGTTTTCATCCAGAGTACTAATCCTATTAGTGCACTGTTTAAAGGTTTGTGAAAAGTTGGTAAATTACATGGGATATGAATCTACAGACTGTACATTTCATACAGCTCTGGGTTGTTGTTCAGTGAACACAGAGATATAAAAGGGTGCATGGTCTTTCTAACATTCACAGTGTGAAATGAGTTGCTTGACTGAGGCCCTCCTGTCAAATAGGAGTCATTGTCGTCACCTTGTAAATCCAAGCACACAATACTTTTTCCTTTGTGAGACACATATGGTGTAAAGCTTTGCATCCTCTCTCATTTCCACAGAAAAAGATAAGTTTCCACAGCAAAAGTAACGCTGAAAGTAAATATCAAAAGAGTGGTGGGGTTGAGGGGACTCAAGAAAAAATGAAAGATGACAATGGTTCGCATTATGCTTTGCTTTTCAGCTGTGAAGTTTGGAAGAATGTCCAAAAAGCAGAGGGATAGCTTGTACGCTGAAGTGCAGAAGCACCAGCAGCGACTGCAGGAACAGCGGCAGCAGCAGAGCGGCGAGGCAGAAGCCCTCGCCAGGGTTTACAGCAACAGCATCAGCAATGGCTTGAGCAACCTGAATAATGAAACTGGCAGCACCTACTCAAACGGGCACATCATCGACCTGCCGAAGTCTGAGGGTTATTATAATGTGGATTCTGCCCAGCCTTCCCCAGACCAGTCTGGGTTAGACATGACTGGAATCAAACAGATAAAGCAGGAACCTATCTATGACCTCACCTCTGTACCAAACTTGTTTACCTATAGCTCTTTCAACAATGGGCAATTAGCTCCGGGGATATCCATGACTGAAATAGGTAAGGAAAATTCTTATTCCTCTAGTGTAATGTGTATATATAATGTGTCTTCATTAAAATATCATATAGGCATTCCATACACAGGTACACAATAATTACATGTTCACAATTGTGTCTATGTGCACACACATACAGGGAGTAAAGGAAAGAAAATCAGTCTGGCAATAATTGACACAATATCGAGACAGTTCTGTTTTTACCAAAATCTACATATTATGCAGTTTCTTAAATTCAGCAGCTAATGTTCTGTTTATGAAATAGGAGCACCAAGGCAGGTGATGAATCAGTCAGAACCAAGTGATAATTAGTAGCGGGGAGCTTGTTTCAAATGAGCTCATTACTAACAGGGTTAAATGATCTCTTCAGCTAGCCATCCGTATTCTTGTCAACACCAGAATCCCCATGGCAGCTAATTCTAGGGTATTTATTATTGTCAAAAAGTACCATCTCGCTACTTCTGGTGTGTGGATGTACATGCAGAGCAAGTTCACTGAATTCATGAGGTGCACAAACTCTGAATGTAGTTGCATGGATACCCCTGCTTCTCTACTTGAATGCCTTGGAGAGCCTGTTCCTTGATTTCTTCTTTGAAAAGTAGCAAAGAGACCTCTCTGTGAGATAAGAGGGTTTGAAATGCAACGGCTAATGGTGATTCTTCTCTAAGGAGGATTTCTGTTCATCTAATGCCTCTAGTCATACCTCTCCAACGCAACTGGAAGTACTACTTCTATTATAAAGAAATAACATGAAAGAAGATTGGCACCCTAATTAGATACTTCCCACCTCAACAAGTGAAGTACGCTGAGTCAGTTGTGGTTGAGAATATAATCAAAGGGTACCACTTTGTTAATGGAATTTAATTAAAAAGAAAGAAGAAAAAAAAAAAAAAGATTATATTCGAGAGCACCCGTAACAAACGAATTAATGTCACACCATAAAAAGCTATAGTTCTGGCCTGGCCTTGCTGCCTCATGGATGTACACTGAGATGTGTAAATGTATGTGTGTACTCAGACCTACTGAGGGCCCTGGAGATGTGGCATGCACTTGATATATATTGCAGAAAGGGTGTATGTAGTAGTTACTGTCTGATAAAAAAATAAAAATGCAGCTAGAATCTGTAGCATGTTTTCTGCCCATGGATGCTCATGTGCAGGAAGCTGTGTAAGAAATTGTGTGCTTTAGTTGTGAATTGTGTAGGGGAAAGTTATGCTTTTCTGCCACTCTGTTTAGGGGACATGTTTTGTTACCACTTTTGGCCTAGCCTGCCATCCAGTGAAGTCCTACACGTACAGCATAGCACTACAGAAGATTAGTGAGGAACATCTGCTCCAACTTCCCTCTCGGCTCTTGTGGCCATATGAATGTTACTCACGTGTGGCTTGTGCAAACCTCAGTCCTGCAACAGTGATTCACAGTACTCCAAACCAGCTGAGAGACAATTTAAACAGTCATAAGAGCTGTTTCCCTGCAACACCCTGTACCAAAGGGAAATGTTCCCAGAGAGACTCAGAGGAGGTGCGAGAAATATGACAATTCTGGTGGTCCATGAATTAGGGTTTGTGCTTGTTACAAAAGTGAGCCCAAAGAGAGAATATGGTCACGGGACTGTATCCGTAGTGGCTAAAGGATCCCACTGAAGTCAATGGGAATTTTTGACTCATGGACCTTTACAGAATCATTTAACTTTTATCTCTTGCAGGATCGCTTAGAAATAATGCATCATTCTTAAATTTTCACCCATCTTTTTTCTCTCCTAACCCTAAACCAGCCAGCCCTAAACCCACCCCACATTTCCTCTGTCATCTGGCCAGTGTTCCCCTTCTGGAGCACACAAAGCAGGGAAAACCCCAGAGCACAGGGAGCAGGACATAGCAAAGGGCCTATTTCTGAGCTGCAGCAAAATTCAGGTGCTGGGATTTACCTCTCTTCCTTTTGAAATTGGAACTGGGGCTCCTAAATTGCTAGAATTTTACCCAAGTACTGCTGTATGTCATTTGTGGCACCTACAGCAGAGAGGTAAGGGTGTTAGTGAGAGATAATGTAGTATAACGGATCAGCTGACACAGCTGAAAAAATGGAAGAGGTGTACCATAAAACACAGGGATTAGTGCACAGGCAAATTATATTTTCAGTGTTTAAAAACAAACAGAAAATGCCTCTTAATGCTGCAGTGGATTGTTGGACCATCTGTAAAGCTGCAGTCTTGCAGTCAAAGCAGGAAAACTCTAAGCACTGGGATGCATTGATTTTGTATTACAGCGTGCTTAAATTTCACCTCAACATTTTATTTTACTTACTCCAGTGAGATTTAGGAATAAGCTCAACTCACGTTAAATAGAAGTTACTGCCTTAACAGTTAGATGAAATCATAGAGAATATATAGGAGATGGAAAAGCTATACTGCATTGATCCTCGTGCCTGATAGAAATGTCTTTAAACTACCTTGTCTAGTGATATACTGAACCATTGCTTGAAGTATTGCAGATCATGTTAGTTCTCTTCCTCACTGAAGACTTTCTACCAGATTCAAATATCCAGTCTTAGTTTTCTTCTGGTCTTTATATTCTTCAAATACATCTATTTTTTTAAGCACAACCTCACTAGCCACTTGCCTGATCTTGAGTGCAACCCTCTTAATTTTTTCCTCATAAATGAATGTGTGAGACTCCTTCCATCCTTGAGCTCCTAAAAGTTGCTGCAAGCTCTCCAAAGGACAGAATTCTTCACAGGCAGCCCAGAACCAAAGTAGTCTGCAGCTTCTGCATCACATGCCAACCAATATCCAGTTCACTTATTCCTTCAGTGTTACTGCTTTGCTTGTTTCTCACGCAAATCTGTCCTGTATAGGGCAGTTTTTATTAAGATACCTCTGACCCCACATTTCCAAGTTTGAATCCCATTTTCTCTTTCTTTTTTTTTAACTTTTACAATCCTGTTACATTATGTCTCAGCCCCCATTGATGCTTTGTGACTTCTTTCAGTTTAGAATTATCTCTTCATTTAATTAGCATGCTGTGAACCCTCTCTTTCAGATTATTAATGAAAATGCTAAATGCTTGTAAAACAAGTTCTAACAATGGTCCCTGCTGCACCTGACTAAACAACTTGCTGCAATTGCATAAATTACTTTAGTATTTATTGTTTGCTTGCTATCCAACAGTAAGGTTCTCTCAAAAATCCAAATAACAAGTCTTCATTTCCCTGTCAGTTTGATTCAGTTATAAAAATAATATTTTCTAAGATACTCTATGACATAATTTACACATCATTTGCATCCTTTTCTTCACATGTTAATTTTCTAATTCCACCAAAAAGGAATCAAAATGGTCAGGCCTACTTTGATCTTTAATAGTTCTGCGCTTTAATTTGAATGTGAAAGTGCTCTTTTTCCTGAACATACCTTCATCTACAGTAGACTTTGTAGTGGAAATGGAAATTGTTCAACTTAACAGTTTTGAAATTCAAAATTTTTACACAGCACATGTTTCAACACATAGTATTAGAATGCCACAGCAAGCAAAATATAGCTTATCTGCATTACATGCTTACTAGTATCTCTAAATAATGTACTAGGAAATAGGTGTAGGAGAGAGAGGTGCTGACAAATTAAAGTTGTATAGGGCTCCTTCACATCTATTTAGTACTAGTATATTCCTCAAAATGAGTTGAACAGTCCAGGGTACAACTGCACATTATCTGATCACTATGAGAAGCAAGAGAGGTAATGTCTCCTGTGGAAGAGAGGGCTAAGTATAAGAAAGAGCAGTTTCAGATACAGACACAAATTTCTCATGTAACTGCCAGAGCTTACAATGGAGGAAAGCTGGATAAAATCAGGTAGTTCCCCATTAGGCAGAACAGTGCCTTAGGCTCAGCCCTGGTCAGTATTCCAGTTCCTGTTATAAAAAGAAAATCAAAGCATAAAGAAATCAGTCCAAAGCTCGTAAATAAGCATACAGGAGCAAAGCCTCAGCTTCGCATGGGCTGCGTTTCCAGACCAGCTCCTTTTTCTTTTAAGGGAGGTATTTTCATCCTTAACTCAAGGCATCTTATTGGAGACTTGATCTAGATTTGTAGCCAAGTGGGTAGAGCACAAAGTAGGTCAGATGCAGCGACCAGATGGATTGGGCAGGCTCTTTCTCTACCTGTGCTGCTGTCCACGGGTGGCATGACCCAGGTGTGTCCCACCAGCCAGCAATGCTGCCAGCGCAGGAGGCGCCCATGGCCTGAGGGTGCATGCTGCCAGGGACCCCATGGCGTGGTTCTGTTTCTCCTTGACCACCGTGCCATCTGCACATCTGGAAAGGCAGAAATTCCTCACATTGTCATGGGAGCTCAAACCGTGGGGTGAAATCTGCTCTTGGAGTCGAAAGCGAGAATTTGGTTATTTGCAGAATGGCTTGCTCCTCACAGAGAGAGTCACAGAGGTCAGCTGGTGCTTGGGAAATCCCAAAGGGAGAAGGGAGCTCCATTTCCTGACCCTGGTAGCCCCACAGAGGGACAGCAACATTTGCTCCCAAGTGTGATTTTAAATTAGCAGGTATTAAAGGCTTATTTTTAGACTTGGTCAAATTAAAGACCATCTTGTTTAAATATATGTGCATAATATTATCTGTCACTGAGCTAAGCATTGCATTTTCCTCACAAAGTATGTGGCTCAAATGTTAGCCTGTAAAAGTTAACGGAAAGGTTTCCCTGCCTTGACTGCAGTTGAGATTACCAGCCTATGATTTCTTAAGATGAGAAAAAATTATTAGTGAACACTGTTGTGGAGAAAACAGATTGGTTAAGGGTTCACTCAGGACAAATTGAAGAGCGCCCTATAGCTGTGTGTATTTAGGTAGCCAATAAGGCACCACTAGAGCGTACAGGAGGTCACATAACCCAGCCTCTGTAATTACAGAAGAAAGTGTTGCTTAGGTATATTTACATGGCATTTCTTCAACATCGGCTCTATTTGAAGGTACCCAATGGCTTGGAGAGCTTACATTTCTACCAAAATTAAAGTCAAATAGTGAGTAAGGTTGGTAGGCTCAGGCTTGATCTTCCTTTTTCCCAGCCCCTCTGATCCTGCTCTGCTGTGTGTATCTTAAGGTGGGCAATAGCTCACTGGGGCAGCCACATGATGAGAATTGAAGGAGGCATCATGTGCCCTACTCGCCAAACCCACCATAACACACCGCTCTTTTGATCCTGACCCATTGACTGGAACATGACAGTAAAGCAAAACCTTCAAAATGTTTTAAAGACTGGCTCAGGATGGGTATGTAAAGCAAAAGCCACCTTGGTAACTGCAAATGACACCCCTTGCACAGGTAAGCTGTAATTTAGGTGGGTTCATACATTCATCTCAGGACCTACAGCGAACAACTTTACATACTGTAAAGTTATTAAATTTCCATTGCTGCAATATTGTATGAGCAGGAGCTTAGCATTTAGTTCATTCACTATCCCATCCTGAGAGGACGTCTTCACATGGAAACATTCTCAACTCCTTTGCTGAGGATATATTTGAAAGCCAGTCCCACACCTTTCTCCTTTCCGTAGAAATCTTCCCATTAACTTCAGAAGAATTTAGTTTATTCCTCCATGACTATACTGTTCATGGATGTCCACAGCACTGTATGTTGCATATGCAATATACATACCAGCTTCAGACTGATGTCTTAAAAAGTATGCTGTGCCTTGCTGCTGAAGGTTGCAAAAGCACTCCTCCAATTGTGATAAGCATTATTTATTACTATTCTTTAACTCCTTTCTCTGTACCTCCAGGATTTGTTCCCTGTGCCAAATCAAGTGTTAATGGACAGCTTACTGAACATGTATTGGTCAGTTAGATGTTATTTGAAGGGACACTGTAGGGACCAGCACACTCAAAATGCAATGAACTCTAAAAGCTATACCTAAGGTGACATTAACAATGTCTATGTTGATGTTCCCTTTACAAGGCCACTGCCCATCACACAGTGAAGCAGAAATGATGGGTTTGTGACTGTTATCCTGCGTAACGTTTCTTTGCCTCTTTTTCTAAGCCATAGCTTAATATCCCTCCTTCCAAGGTGGTAGTCAAATTTTGCAGGGCAGGTGTCGACAGCCTTACAGCTGTATTTCAGCAGAGCAATGTTGCCATCTAGTGAGCAATTAAAAATGTGCAGCGTGTGCATTTCTGCGCAGAACCCCTTAGGGTACTATATCTTACCGTCATTACCTATTTAAAGGTGGCAATCAGAATAAATTAATATTACAGTTCTGTACTCATTTCAGTTCATGTGACAAAACTTAGAACTTCTGCTATTTTTTTAAACTAATTTTTTTTTTTCCCCTTTTCGTACACTCAAGAAGAACAGAGAATGGCAAGATTTAAAACTAATTTGACAGCGTTGTTCCGTTAGGAAGCGCTTCAACTTCATAAAAAATGGACAGAAAAGAGAAGGAATAAATTAGAACATTATGATGCTGAAGCATTCTAGCTGAACTGATGCTGGAGTGAAGGGTGGTTTTTTATAATTGTAGATTCTGATTTTTTAAGCATATATTTAGAAATAAATTTAACCAATAAAATCAACAAATAATTTGGCAGAAATGTTGGGAAAAATGTAATATTTTTGAAAGTTTGTAAAATTTTCTAGTTCTATCTTTTCCCACCTCCAAATTAGTAATCTCTCTTTATTTGCAAATTTAGACCAAAACCAGCCTAATTACAGATTTACATAAAGGCTTTAATGAGTTTATGTTGCCCAACCCTGTAGTTTAAATGATCAAAATGTTCATAAATAACTGATTATGTTGTTTTCTTTTACTAAGTGTATATTTTAGCACTTACTGATTTAAGAAGACTTAGGGAGGGCACAGTTTGTGCTAGAAGTCTTGATGTAGATTTAGAAAATAAAGACTGTTTTCTAGAAGGTACTATATTTAAGCACCAGTTTTTTCACCCTGTGATTTTCAAATCACCGAGCATCCACTGCCTCACAGTAACTGCAGTGGACTTCGGCTCTGTCGCATGTTGGTTCTGGTAGTCCTGCTTGACTATACTTAACACAAATTATAGCAGTTCAATAAGCATGATGCAATGTGCTAACTCTAGTTCAAATTCATACAGTAAAGCAATTATCTAAAACTATTTGAAAATGCAGTAGATAGTCTAAAAGTATTACTCAGACTGGGTTTTCCTGCAAATTATAAAGCTTTTTGGCTATTTCTGAACGCAATTTGACTTCTCTTTCAGTTAAGTCAATTAATATATCAAATGCAGGCCAACTAGTAACATCACAATAATTTTACCAATGATGGCCATTGGCAGTGTTCCTAGCTGGGGTTTGATCACATTACAGACCATGTACTATAGATGCTGCAGAAAATGCCATTTTAAATATTGCCGTTTATGTTTATTGTGGGGATAAGTGTTGCAAGTGGGAATACAATCAAGAGTTCTGTTCACAGAGAGGTAAAGTTTAATTACTTCTGGCATATGATGCATGTTTTCAAGAAAAAAAAGTTTTCTACTGACTGTGTTTTCCTGCAGCACCGAAGACAATGAGGTCCCATCTTAATTGTGGTTATGACTATTTAAACAATATAAGCAGCTGGATTAAGCAATTAAATTAATAAAATCAGTGACATCTTTTAACTGAGATTAAGGATGGGGAACATTTTGTGACCTTTTGTTCTGTTTTACTTACTTTTCAGATTGTTTTACAAATGAATTAAAAAGATGCATTAAACGGTATTAAAAACAACCTTATCTATAGCTTACATTTCTAAAGCATGATAATATAGTTCTTTAAAGGGGGTATCTTTCTAATCCATTAAAGCAAGTATATAAAATTCCTCCTTTTCTCAAAAGATAGGAATATTTTCTTGCATAACGAAACTTGACAAAATATGTTGTCTATTGAGAATCCAAAAAGCAGTTAAAAAGCAACCATTTGTAGCAGTCAAAATATGTAAAATACCATATCATACATCCCATATATTACCGTATATCATGACAATCTTCTCAGGAATAGCACTGTGCTGTGAATATTGTCAGTTTAGAAAACACACAAAAAGATCAATGTGAAGCTAATAGTATAACGAGTACCGAGGCATGCTGTTGCTGCCAGTCGTAGAAATAGGCTGAGTCCCTATTGTATGCTTCAGAGCAGCAATGTCAATAGCAGAAGAAATGGTAACTGGCTTTCTGCAAGAAACCATCAAAAAGAGAAGGCCGCAGCAAGTGCCAGAACCTGGAGGGCCTGGGATATGTGAAGGATGTTGTCTTGCAGGGTTGTGTCTCACACACAACCCACAAGGAGACAAACATAGCGCTGCAGATGAGAATCAAAAGGGCAAGGCAGTGATGATTTAGGAATCACTGTAGTATATGGAAGTGGCACACTATCTGCAAAAATTGGTGTGGTTTGAATTCATAGTGATATGTTGCTTACTTCCTCATCTGAGCAACCCCCTTATCTCAGTGTCAGTGCTCCCTGTCCTTAATGTTTGTATATGCTGTTTCTGGGCAGTCAGCACTGACAATATGCATGCTTACCTTCTGCTTTCTGAGAGCTTCATCTGGGGTCCATACTGTATTTCTTTGTCATCCTGGACAACACTGTTCAATCGTTCTTTAATCCTCAGGCACAAGGAAGCCAACAGAAGCTTGGTTTTACAATTTTTTTTCTTTCCCAGTACACATGCAACATCCTAAGTTTGACTTCCTGCGACCATAGTTCACTTTCTCACTGTGCGTGCCTTCTGTCTGGCAGGTTTCATCACTCACTTCATGCTTTTCACTACTTGCCACCTTATTCTTGAGAATAATGTAATTCTGCTTGTTATGCAGTTTGTGGTGTTGTTCCCAGCTCTGTAAGTAATGTCTTTCTTCAGTCCATTCAGTTTTGATACTTTATTTCACAGAACAACGACAATTCTTTTATACAAGAGTGAAAAGATACGAGAAAAAGTTGGAGTGAAACACACGGGAGAGGCACATTGATGTGTTTAGTGGAAAAATGCAATGCAACAAGACACGGGGCTCAGACAATGCTCAAACTGATTATCAGAACACAGTTTTTATAGTGCAGTAGTCTTGCGGGGGTGAAAGTCACATGTAAATTGGAACAGTAAAAGCAAGATATTAAAGCATGGAGCACTGTCTTGTGTTCCTGTTTGACTGTATGGACATTTTTTCTCTTGATCAGTGAAATCTCTGGCATTGCTTATGGTAACCAAGTTGTTTCACTTTCTGACACTATACACTGACACCACTTTGATCCGACTCAGTTGCCACACTACAAGAAAATAGAACCATCGTAGAATGTTTTGTCATTACTTTTTAAAGTATTTCTACACCTAGACTGCTTAAAATCTTTATAAAAAGCTAAATGTAAGCCTGTGACAGTGAAAGAAGTGCTAAAATATGTCTAACCTCTCCCAGCCTTTTGCAGACTGTGACAGGGCAAACCCTTCCAACTCTAGTTTAAAACTCTTAATATTCCAATTGTTCTATGCATATTTCTAGGTTTCATAGTGAACAATGTCCACTCCAAGCAATGTTTGCTTAATTGTCATAAATGAAACCACATTTTTGTTTCAGAACAGTCTCAATTTTAACATAAAGATCTCTTTGTGTAAGCTATGCTGGAAGAAGTTAGGAAACAGCTCATCTCCATAAATTTGTGATAATTATATGGTGCCTGTAGAGTCCATGTCCTGTAAGCTCTAGCTATTGCCTTGGTTAGTGCTTTTGCTGCTAGCTAAATGATTTCTAATTACTACAAAATACATGTTTTTTACTAAATTGGCTGATACCCAGGAAGAGTATTATTAAGTGGAGACCTTTAAGCATTTATAAAGATCCTCCAGGATTTAACAGAATTCTGGGTCCGTCCTCTAGGTTTCTCCAGATTAGGACTTCATTCTATTGTATTGTCATTTCTTGTAATTTATTAGCATTTTTTTGAAAGGCAAATGAAACATTTATTGCAAAGGGAGAGAGAATACAGAATTCACACACATAACATTGCCTCAATATGCAATCTGCTCCTGACAGTAAGCATTCAATAACTTGAACACAAGGGAGGGTTATTCCTGAACTCAATTCAAGCTCTTCTAGTCTCATATGGGTGTTTTAATGTTTCATATCATCTTGCTAGGCTGCATATTGTGTAGTGTTACAAATTTATTAAACAAATGGGGGGTTATGAAACTTGCTAGTCTATCTATAACAGTTTTTGAAAGGGAAATCTTTTGTGCATTATGACATTGAGAATGCCAGGGACAGATGAAAAATGGGATGAGATTTTTGCAACCACTTTTAGGAAAAAGTGTTCCTGCTTTTCTGTGAAAAAAGCCCAGACTTTTCAGCCAGTTTATTTAAAAAACATTGGGACCCATTATTGATGTTTGACAGCAACCACAAGACATACTTTTGCTTTATTCTCTGCATCACTGCCTCTACTACTGTCTAAGAATTTGTTGAGGTAATCTGTGTAATGAAACCAGTTTGCAAAACTTTTCATTTTGCCGTCATAATACCCTTGAATTAGGGTACAGAAGGGTGTTGATCTGATACTAGCTTGGCATTATTTTGGGTCCTAGAACAGAGATTTTATTTTGAATGTCTAGCTGGAGTTTTGATAGTTGTACGAACTGATATGCATGCTTACAGCAGCCAGCCAAAGCTGTGGTGTTATTGCAGCATTCATTCACAGTGGATCCCTGCGAGAGCTCAACTTAGGATATAAGCTGAGATGAGCTCTTAGCTACTCAGCTGGATCCTAAGGGTAAGTGGCAAATTAAAAATTCATTATTCATTTTAATTGAGAATGATTATCAGTGTTTTAGGAGGCACACTTCAAAGTTCTTCAGTTCCCAGTGCAAAAGAAGGGAATGCTGAGAAAAACTAGAGTCTCTCCTGAGAAAAGAGAGACAAATGAAAGAACTAAAGAGTCTGTAGGAAACAGACACTGCCGAGTGCTGTGGATAATTTCCACTTAGCAGGCCAAATTCACAGCTGGTGAATGTTGTGTGCAGTCCATGGAGTTATTACACCCATTCCCACCAGCATTGTACTTGACCCCAAGTTGGAGTTTTTCCTCAGTATTGTAGTTTGAGATCTCTGAATATTACAAGGAAATGTCTGAAAAAGGCAGGACTGATTCATCAGCTGGTGATAGACCCCTGCAGGTCTGTGCTATGCTGATTTATATTATCTAGGTTGCAATGTTCAGTTTTCTGTATGTACTTAGGATTTAAGTAACCCACTGGTGCAATACATGTTTGAGCTATCATAACCTTTGGAGAGTGCCTTTTGTGAGGTGAAATCTAAAATAAGAAATTACAGTAGGGGGAAAAAAAAGAAAGGGAAAAAAAAAGAAAAGCCCAGCAGAGTAGCCAAAACTGGAAACAGAAAAGGTCATTTGCTGTTCTGGAAGTTGTGAGCTGTAGTCCCAAGTTTATGCAAGGGGTGTATAGCTTGTGCACGGCTGCTTTTCCCTTGCAACATATGCTTTTGGCCTGTTTTGCTGATGGAATAGGCCTTTTGCAGTCTTGCTGTCTGCCCGGTCCTTCTTTCAGGACCATCCAATACTTCTTTAGCTACTGTCCAGCTTCAATGAAGGAAACAGAGATCTCAGGCACTTGGGTTCCCACCAGCTTTGGAAAAGAGGCTACTCAGCAGATGAAGGAGACAGACAACCTTAGGGGAAGGCTGAAGCCGTGACCCAGGCCCATGTTCCCCCCAAAAGGCGGTGGCTGCTGGCCAATTGGCCTGAGCGGACCATCCCCTCGTACACGTTCATGGTGCTTCTTACCCAGGCAAACACAGGGGATGAGAGGTCAGAGAGGGAATGGCAAGCGGTATTTGACACGTCTGTAAGAAACCAGGATGGGTTTGTTGCACTAACTGTGGTATAGCTTACTTCACTGTTCACTGGGCCATCCTCACAGAATCAAGTCTTTTTGTTCTCTCTGTAGTTTTAGGTAGGCCAGGCTAAATTTAAAAGCCATTTCTTTTGCTAAAACAGCATTGACCTCTCGTGGTCCTCCTCATCCCTATCTTGTCTGTGTCCTATATTCGACATTTCACCCTTCAGATGCTGCTTTTCCCTGATAGCTTCATTTAATTCTGTTAGCACCGGTGAGATCCCTTGTTATGCTTTAGGACAGTTCCCATCAATATTTGCACGTGGCCTCTTTCAGGTATTGGCCTCAACAGTCTAATTCGTAACCACTGAACCACAAGCCCAGGAGCACATCCTGTAGATGTTTGTTTATTCTGTTACCATGCTTCCTTGCACATTGTACAGCCTTTGTTTCACCCACAGTACCTGTATATCTGTTACATTTTTGTTGCTCCATCTAGTCGTAGGCATTGAGGCCATCTTGTCTGACGAATTGCATGTCACAGACCATAAAATTACATACAGGCACACAGTATTTCTTTCAAGAAACCCACAATTTTTTCTCTGAATAAGAACAGATCTTTTTGACAGATAATCTTTCAGCTTCCTGATGTGCAATTTTCAGCTGCTTCTGGACATCTCCTACTACACGTTTGACTTTTTTTTTACACTGCTGCATTGCAAAATCCCAGTTAATTTATCTCCCCGTCCAGCTGGCACCTTTCAGGGCCTCAACAGTAGTACCCAAGCTGCTGTGACAGGAAGGGCAGCGTTCCCACCCGCTGCGGGGCCCGTGCGGAGGCCAGCCCAACCTCTCGCGTTTCTGCTCTCCAGCTGCGCCAACCAACAATATGTAGGTTTCCTTGTCATCCCTAAGAATGGACAAGACTTTACAGCTAGCATAGTGGGCCATTATAGAAAACCCGTCAGATATATGCAGGGCAGAAATGAAATATAAGTGGTCATTCCAGGATATATCTTGTTTGAGTATTTCTGATTTTTCAAGACCTCATATTGGTTACAACTATTGACTGTTTGCTTGATTATGTTGTTTCTGGTTTATCTCTCTGGAAGCAAATACTTTTTTTTTTTTTAATGAAACATAGCATTTGTACAAAAAGTGTCTGCTTTCCATGAAAAATTTCAAGGTACCAATACTAAGTAATCTTCAAATTTAGAACCAAGCTATCTAATGTAAATGCTTCCATGTCACAGGGTATGCTGGAGTTCAGACATTGGGAACACGTTATTTTCTGTGGGCCATGTTTCCCAGACGGAGTCAATCTGCTAGGATATGCTGTGGCTTTCAGATTCCCTGTGGTATCATGTAGTATCAAGTGATCATGATGCATGGTAGGAGATATAGCCCTAATATAATAACCCAGTATATAGACAAAAGGGGAGGAGTAAAGCACCTAGTCTATGTTTGTGTTTACATACTATGGCAGATAAGCTTTACAAAGCCTGCAGTTTACAGCTGTAGTTGTTACTATAATGCTGGTGGTGTACTATCATGCAGGCTCAGTAATTCTTTCGGTTGGTATTATTAATTTTCTCTCAACAATTGCAGCTGTTGGTGCTTGTAAAATAAAATGTTGCAGACTTTGATTCTCACACCTGAGTGGCCAGCATCATCTCTTTTGTTTTTCTTTTCATAAAAAGAACCTCACAAACCTGCTGTAACTTATGTAAAATGGAGGCTGATAACATTTCAAGCAGAAATGCAGTTCACACTGAGGTCACAAAAATGGAGTTGTCTTTCATAGTCCTTGCAGCCCATCCAAACAGGATTCCTAGTTGTGTCCGTGCGGCTTCCCAGTATACAGGAACCATTGAAATCTCTGGCTCAAGATTTTTGAAAACAAAATGAACAAAAGTCAAGACTCGATGCGTACTGTAACTGTCATGGACTCTTCTAGCCTGGAGAACAGGAGAGACATGGCTGTTGAGCATCACCTCAGCAGGGTACCTCCATAGGGTTGAGGCCACAGCCTCTGCATTAAGGCAATAGCTCTCTTCCCACTGTATGAAGCTATTTGCTTTCTTTCCTCATTGTCCCTTTCTTTCTAGTTCTACTAAAAGAATTAATCTGTTTAACTCAGTCACCAGCAGTGATTCAGAGCTGCCAGGTCTCACAGAAAGGTATCATATTTTGGGTACAGCACAGTACCTGTGCCATGTGACAGGTCAGGTTTACATTAGATGTTAGTACATTATTCCCAGCAGTTTAGGAACTTCTTTCTGCATGGGATTTGCCAAGATGTGTACCGACTCCAACTTCATTAGTGAAAAGAAGCTAAAATCTGAAAATGTCAGAAAAAAAAGACTATGGTCTTTGAAACCCTTTGAGAGTGATATTCTTTGCTCTACCTGCATTGGGTCTTCTGTTGCTGGACCATCTGAGAAGCCGAGACAAGCTTATACTTCCTTTACTTTTTGCATCATGTCAGCTCTGCACACACAGTGTATGCTATATTTGCATAAAGCTCCTTCCAGGGACTCCAGCACTGAGTGTTAGCAAGCAGTCTCCTCTGCTGCTTATGCTGAATGAGCAGTCCCCTTCTCCCCTGAGACTCAGTGTACCCTTTCCATCACACACTGCCCTCCTCCCCTGAGACTCAGTGTACCCTTTCCATCACACACTCAGCCATCCCTAGCCTGCAGCGAAAGAGTTTTGAGTCTGTCTTGCACCTGATTCCTCTTTGGATGTCAGCATTCGGAGCTGCTGCTTACTGCAATTGCCCTAGGCCTTTGCACATCTAAATGGATTTTAATGTCAGCTCAACATCAGCACAACTACATAAGGAAAAGATGTATGGGGGTAAAAGACAGGATGCCATCCCTACAAAACCCTGAAGAGTTTGTCAGGTCTTTGGTCCTAAGGTAAATACATAAATGGTAGGAAAAGGAGAGGGGCTGAGGATCTTTACACTAATGTAGAACTGCTAACCAAGCATATTTTGAGGTCAGAGAAATGAAAAGGTCTTCTTTTCAGATTGTTGGCATCAGATCACCTTACCTGATTCAAAATCTGTCTATGCAGTAATATTAAAGTATTTGAGGTATTTATTGTAAGCATTTTCTTTATGTCAAGAATGTGACTAGTTCCAGCTTTTGTAACAAATGGTGAGGCTAGGAGAGCTGGGCTAGGAAGCGCAAGAGAGAAAAGACCAGCCAATGGGTGCAGAAAGAAAAATCCTTCACCATTCAGGCTGCAGAAGTGTAATACAAGTTGAAATCATGTTTCTTTCACTGGTGTTTTAGATACAAGGCCTAAATGTTCTTCTGACCATACCTCAGTTCTGTCTGGTTAAATCCTTCCAGGAACATAAGTGACAAAACCTATAGCTTGAGCTTAACTTCTGCAGTCAGGTTTACTGTGGCTAAGGATGTTTCCAGAAAGATGATGCTGTTAAAACTGTACTTTAAATAGAACAATATGGGGTAAACATCTGAAATTTGATCTTTCTAAAAAAGGTGGGGTTTACTTGCTTTTCTTGGTTAAAGAAATGCAAATAAACCTTTGTTGGGCCTTTAAAATTTGATCTTCTAAAAAAGGTGGGGTTTACTTGCTTTTCTTGGTTAAAGAAATGCAAATAAACCTTTGTTGGGCCTTTAAAAAAAATCTGTTTAAATTCATCATCCCTTTATTCCAACATGGCCATTTATCTGTAAGGTTTTTACTATAAAATGCAACAGCTTACCATCATGGGTTAAGGCTTGCATCCAACCTTCCATAAAAGAATGATGGATAGATCCCTGTACTCACTAATATATACTTTTAGTTATCTTTATGCCTGAGTCAATTCTTCCATCAGGAAACTTAAAGATAGTGTTGACCTTTAAAGGAATACTTGTAAAGATTGAATTGAGCAGGTTTTATTGTTCCTACAAAAACCTGGAACTCTTTCGTGTTTTCTTCAGCACCTTTCCACTGAGTCTCAGCTTATTAGCTGTTGACAATAGTGCAGGCATCTCTCCTTTAAATAACACCTCTATAGCAGCGATTGCAGGGAGCATATACATGTTTACATTCATTTTTAAGCTTTCCTTCTTGCTACTGTTTTTAAATTCAGTCAACATTTGGCCAAAGAAACAGTGTTATTTTGGGACTCCAAGCACCAGATCCACCCACTGTAGGCAAACTGTTGAGGATGTGAATGAATAAACGATGACATTCCTAGTTCTTTCTACTTCCCATGCTCAGGTTTGGCTAATGCATTGTCAATGTCCTTTCTTTTCTGACAAACATGTTCTCTGCGAAATGCCCGTTCTGCCACAAGGGCTTCAGTTCAGTTCTGTGACTTCGACTTTGTTCCATTGTTTAAAAGGCATTCAGCTTAATCAATGTCTTCAGGCTGAAGCACTAAGCTTCATTAGACTTACAGGTCTCAAAGCTGCAAAATAAGAAATCACCACATTTCTGTAGCATGTTTTATCAAGACATTTCAACTTCCAGTGTTAATGAATTCATGTTGGAAGTTTTTGTGAAAATCTTTTTAATCTACTCGAGTGGCTTAAAGGGCAAAGATCTACTTTAAAATACTTCCTTGAGAAGTTTACTCTTGGTTTCAGTGGGATCTCAGACCGGAATTGAATGTTTCCCTTTCCCCTTGCATCCTGCATTCCATGTTATGCAGTAGTTTCTAAGGCTGCAATTTCAGAATAACTTAATCCTGTATGTGAGACCTATTCCCCCGATGTCTCCTTCTAAAAGCCAGGATACTAGTTCTAGCTTTCACCTCCTGCTAACACCAGTCTCCATGTTTGTGTTCATTGACCTCAATCAGAAATTGATCCAGCTGAAAACTAACTTGCGAAAAAAGAGGAGACCTGTTTCCTGTTTCTCTGATATGAGTCACCCTAAGGTAATGCAAATGCCCATGTCAGGATTGAGCAGCCAGAGCTAGGCAGCTGCACGGGCTTGGGGCAGACAGAAGTCATCAAGTAACCAGGGTTTCCAAATGACATTTATTTAAACACAGGGGAAAAAAAAATTTACTTCCAGAATGAAAGAATCTGAATAGTTTCACAAGATTCAATGTTATTTTCATGTGCAGATCCACTATTTATCAAGCATCCTTTGGCTGTGGGTTGAATACTGAAACATTTTATAACAGTCATCTTCAGAAATAAAATAATGAGAAAGGTAGCATTGGAAAGAAAAGATTTTTTTTTTTAAATCTGCATTTTCCAACAACTTTAATGTTTTCAACATTTTGCTATTGCAAACCACTGTTCACTGTTTCATGCAAGCTATTTTTTATTCTCCTCTTCGCAGATCGAATTGCACAGAATATCATTAAATCTCATTTGGAGACATGTCAATATACGATGGAGGAACTACACCAGCTAGCGTGGCAGACTCACACATATGAAGAAATTAAGGTTTATCAGAGCAAGGTACAATCCTGTAATATGTTGCTTCTTCTGCTCCCTATGGTTTGAAATTGTTAACAGTGTAATGTATTTGGCAAGGATATGCTGATGAGTTTCATATAGGTCAAAATAGTTTTTTTAATATCTTTGAGGAGCTGGTTACTGAAAGCAAAGGAGTGACACTTCATAAAAAGAAGCAGCAGCTTTCCAGCATATTGGGATGTTTGCTAATGTCAAAGCTCAGGCATGGTTATGGAATCCAGTATTCCATGCTTTGCTTGGAATCACAGGTCTAAACTTCATGCAGAAATTCAGTTGACTTTAATGTGGTCAGGATTGGATCCTCTGCTGTAAGGATTTTAAGAAAATAAGACAACCTAACTTTGTTTCCTTACCATTTTGAAAACACATCACCTTTTTATGTGAGTAACAAATATCTGTCACTTATAGAAACCAGATAATGACAAACTGGAAGTACTCCTTAAATTGAAGTTGTTCAAAACTGGGTGGAAAAATGATCTCATTACACTACATTTTTGTTCTACCTCTGACATTCTCAGGTCAAGTTCAGACTATTTCCCACTGGCACCTCTTCAAATGTAGTCCAGTCAACAGAAATCTTTGTGCCTCTTGTGCCAACATCACTAGCAATGATTCTTGAATCAGATTTCAGCTGGCACATTAGCTGATCACGCAAGAGATGGAAGAGAGTCCAGCTTGTTCTTTGAAAGCTGAGGGGCTATGCAGTATTAGCAAAAATAAAAATAGGCCACAGCTTGCAGAGCTGTGGCATGCAAACCAAGAGCATCAGTTTACATTTGCACACTTGTGTGTGCAAGGAAAATTATTATCAAGGAAACAAAATTTTGACACAATCAGTGTTCAGATTGCAACGATACTTTAATTATACATTATTTTAACTTTCAAACTAGCAAAAATATTCTGTTGGATAACTTAATAGCACTGGGCCACTTCTTCCCTGAGAGTACTCTGGGATGTTTACATTGTTTGTGCCACTGTTTGTCTATCTTGCACAAAAGCCAACATTAGAATCACATTTTAACATTGGACAATGCATTCTCCCCCTTTGAAGAGGCAATGCCAGAGTTCAGATCACTGGGGCAATTGGCTTGTGAAAACAGCCTTCTAATGAAAAGTGTCAGGTACCTTGAGAAGCAGAGATGCTGCTAGCTCTGCCTGGGGACTGGGGGGTAGTCTGAGGAATGCGCCTTTCTGCAAGGCCACCTGAAGAACTTAATGCACTGATGAACCCGCTTGCTCACTGCTTTGCATTTCCATGTTTTCCCGGAAGACCAGAGAAGCTCTGTGGCAGCAGTGTGCCATTCAGATCACCCACGCTATCCAGTATGTGGTGGAGTTTGCAAAGCGCATAACAGGCTTCATGGAGCTCTGCCAGAATGACCAAATTCTCCTTCTTAAGTCAGGTGGGTAAACACCAGAGGCTCGAGACTGGTTTAGCACCCAGCACATTAGAAATGTGCTCTGCTGTCTTGTTCTACAAATCATTTTAATTTTGAAGGAGCCCTAATTTCAGTCTGTTTCATTAGCTACACTAACCCTTCCATATTTTTCCACATTAATCATGTTACTGCCTTCTGATCCCCTTCCCTCTACTGTCAGTTGTAGTTGTTAAGTACACGTTCACACACAATCGTTGCAGAAACTGCAGTCTCCAACCTGACACGTGGTGGAAGGACCCTGCAAACTGAGCTGGTCAAATCAGTCATCTGCCACCCTGTAAAATCCCCACTTGTCATTAGTGAAACGAATGCAGGCTCACCGGGGCCTGCCTCTGTGGTCATCTCTAATCTTTTTAATGAGACTACAGAAATACCCTCCAGCCAGTGCACAGGAGGGAAAATCCCTGCTGGCTCCAGTTGGTTTCAGAATAAATGAGAGCGGATTACGGTGGTGTGCTCTGGCCTTGCTCTCTGCACGTGCCTGGGTGTGCACGTGTGTGCATAAGGGCAAGGGAAAAGGGTTTCCTTCCCTGTCATGGGACTTGGTAATTTCTGTCCTCCGGAAGAATCATGACAGGATTTACCATGACTATGTAGTAACACCACCAAACTCAGGAGGACAAAATGTTATGACCAAGTGAACCGCTACTGGTAATTAACTGCATTTACCCTGTCATAGCAGTTTCTTGCTCCCTCCATGTGTAAAAGGCAGGATGCTGTGTGAGGCAGCTCATTAAAGCATAAGAAGTACTTCCTATTTCAAGATAGACCTCTTCATTAAGGCTGAAAGCCAGTGTGATTCAGCACTCTGTACACAGAGAACTGTGGCTCATTGTGGGGCTGGACAGAGACGGTGGGCACAGGCGCAAAGGGAAGGGATACAGAGGCCCTGGGAACACACAGGCAACTGCCTGGAAAAACGGAGTCATAGCATGAGAACTGTTTTTTTAAAGCTCGTACTAATTTCAAAAATTCTGCAGATGTCAGTGCACCCCAAGTAACTTTCTTCATTTGGCTGGCAAAGCTAACAACACAACTGCACCTTCAGCAAAAGATATAGTTATATTTGACCTTACTCTCAGACAACTCTGTTTAGCTTCAGCATGTATAAATATGTCAGGTTTTATTTTCTGTTTTGCTGTTAATGCTGAGCAGGAGCTAGAAAATCAGGACGTTTCACTCAAAAGCATGTCTGCAAAAGAATTCTCAGATTCAGAGTTGTTCTTACAGGAGATTTGGATTTAGTTAAGGGATGCTTAAAATGTTTCCCTTCATTTTCCCAAACTGTGTATTTTTGCAGTTAGGAAATAATAGGGAAAGATAAGGAGAAAAGAAGAAGGGTTCCTTTGGCTATTCCCAAACCTGAAAGAAAAACAAGGGAAACAGAAGTAAAACCCAATTTAGGGGTGTTTTTGACAGTACTTTAACTTTTATTTTCTCTCTAAAACACTTTGCGATGTTCTCCCACTCCAGGCAAATGAAGCTGGGATTTATATACATGTTGAATGAAGCTGGGTTTTTTTTATAAAAAAGGTTTAATTATTAAAAAGGAGTTTCAATAAATGCCTAATTTTCAGGATAAAATATTTCAAATTGAAAATATTTGCCCAGGTCTAAAGTCAGATTAAGTCCATGCTGCCAATTTGCTGCAATGGGGGAAAAATCAGCCTAAAGAAAAGGTGGTTAGGCTGGAGAAATTACCCCTTTCTATACTCAAAGCAGACAGAAATATTTTTTTCTCTCATTCAGAGACATATCATCTAGATGCCTCCAAAGAGTGTCTATCCCTGCTGATGTTTCTAATGACTGATGTCTTCCTAAATATTTTCTTAAAATTTCCTATATTCTGATATTTTACAGTAATGTATCATACTTTTGCTCTTTTTCATGTCTGATAGGCTGCTTGGAAGTGGTTTTGGTGAGAATGTGCCGTGCCTTCAACCCACTCAACAATACTGTTCTGTTTGAAGGAAAGTATGGAGGGATGCAAATGTTTAAAGCCTTGGGTATGTTGGTCATCTTCTTTTCAACCAATTACATTGAGCTACAGAGTGACAGATTTGTCTTTCTGAAAATAGTGACCCACAATGAAAATATCCAGTAAATATTGAATCCCCAAACCTCCTAATCTCTAGGCTGGAACTGAAAAAGAAAAAAGGTTACTCCACGAGCTGCTAGCAGTGATAGGTGTTTTTTTGTAATAAAGAAGAGCAGCATGAGGGTTTTGCAGATAGATTTCTTACTCTGCCATTTGAAGTTTTGGTAAAACTTGAGTTTACGGTAGGAGCCAAGCAGTTTATCTTCACAGTTCAGTTTGATACATCAAATCACTCCCACTAATTGTGTCCTGCAGAAGGCAATTTTAGCCCCAGCAATGAGGGGACTAAAATGATGAACTACAACAAAATATATAGAAAAGGACTTGCCTAAAATGCTGTTTTGCCTGAAACTTTTAAGCTCATTTAGATTCACGTATTGAAACAATTGCTTCATTTCTCAACATGATATTGAGTGCTACCTGAAATGTTAATAGCTAAATGGATGTCTTTTGCCCATCCATGAAACTGATACATTATCAGAAATTTATTCAGGGCCAAACTCGAAGAGAGCTATTTGCTTCAAATACATACATTTATCATATAGGTATATATTTTTCTTATTTGCATATGGATAAACATAACATTACTTTACAAGTTTAAGCATTTATAAATGTGCATTAGTTAATTCATTTTGGTCTTTATGATGTTTTCACAAATTTTCATAAATATTTGTACTGTTAATTAATAAAATTATATATGTGAAAGTTATTTAGGACTGGTCATTCATAGCTCTTAGATTTAATATCTGTTTAGAACTAGCATTTATTTTCACATTGGGCAAAGAAAACCCTCTTCTAAGATCTCTGTGCAATTTTTATACAGGTCGTGCCCCTAATTCTGGATAATTTTTGTGCTTCAATGGGTGTTTTAGTGATACCTTTTTGGGGTAGGTGGAATTTTAATAGCTGATGAAAGGCACTTGTTTTAGAAGTACAGACGCTCACTCAGAACTTTTTTTGACACCAAAACAGTCCACTTTTCATGGCAGGTTGAAGGGCTGATAAATTTCTAGCACTGATTTTGTCCTCTGTGGTCTGCAGGTTCTGATGATCTGGTGAATGAAGCATTTGACTTTGCAAAGAATTTATGTTCCTTACAGCTGACTGAGGAGGAGATTGCCTTGTTTTCATCTGCTGTTCTGATATCACCAGGTAATTATTCATTCCAAACACCACAATGATTTTTTCTTTCCATCCTTGTCCACCTCTATTTCTACCTATTTAAACAGCTGTTTAAACTTGTCGTGGTTTAATCTCAGTCGGCAGGTTTAATCTCAACTAAGCACCACGCAGCTGCTCGCTCACTCCCCCCCACCCCCCACCCCGATCCCCAGCCAGTCCCCGAGCAGCGGCTCCCCCGGCCAGCTTTCCCCAGTTTATGTATA
>NW_008795939.1:5325935-5328803 GCF_000699145.1 Aptenodytes forsteri
TGTCCCTTTGGCCAGTTTGGCTGTGCCCCCTCCCAGCTTCTTGTGCACCTCCAGCCTTCTCAGTCAGTAGAGCATGGGAAGCTGAAAAGTCCTTGGCTAGTGTAAGCATTACCTAGCAACAACTAAAACATTGGTGCGTTATCAACTTCGTTCTCATCCTAAATCCAAAACGCTGTACCAGCTACTAGAAAGGAAATTAACTCTATCCCTGCCGAAACCAGGACAAAACTGTATTAAGCGATAATAAGCAGTGTATTAAGCAATGGAAGAATACCTGAATTACCCAAATATACCTCCCTTTCTTTTTGGTAGACTGTCAGCAATTACATATACTGGAAACAGATCCAAAGTGTGGGGGTAACAGACATGGAGCAGGATTGTGCAGACAAGCAGTGCAGGCTGGTGTTCCTCCAGACCACATATAGAGAAGCATGGTACTTAAGGAGGTGTATGTCCCTCCTAGCATCTTCAGGGAGCTCAGACCTCAAAGACCTGAGCAGATTATAGAGTCCCTAACTATGACGGAGTTTTTCTGTGGGGATAAGAATAGCAGAAGTAAAAATCTGTATGAGGTCCTGTCTGAATTTAGCTCCAGGTGAGAGGTGGTGATTCCAAGGGCAACATGCTCTTTTTCATGTATTCATATATGATAACTCTGCACAGGCAAGCATGCATTCAGTGAGTGCTGGCTGACCACAGAAAAGAGATTTTTGTGATTGAATTGACTCAGAAAGTGGATCTAGTAGATAAGCTCACAGTTTAGAGTGGGATTTTTAAACATGCCTCGAGGGAGGTAAACCCCCAATTCCCACTAAGAGTAACCTCTTGAAAGGCCTTTACAAAAAATCCCACCATTAATTATTTTTTCAGCCTGTTTTGCTAAAGACTTCCTGTAGGTCACTTTGCCCTTTTGCACATCTGTGGTGGAGATTATATTAGGCAGAATTAAATTAGCACAGATGGTGTCAACATGTTCATTCTCATCATTAATGACACCTACTGAAAGGACTCTGATCCTTTTATTTTCCCTTTGAGCAGTTCTTGCAGTCATCTGCTCCGAGGTGAAATGGTTGAGCCAGTGGCTTTTCATGGTGTTAGGCCATGATGTTCCAGAAAGGACCCTCCAAACAGCCACCATTTCCACCTCAGAGGTGTTCCAGCTGTGCACAGGGGTGAGAGTTGCCTGTGCACTGTTCCCCAGATGCCCTGACTTCCTCTGGGACAGGGGACTTGCAGCATTCTGATGGGTCCCTGTCCATCAGCCCTCCCTCAGTCTGAAAAGACCAAAGCTGTGAGCATGACAGAGATGTGCAGTCAGTGCTTGCACCTGCTTAGCATTAGTGGCTTGTTCAGCAGACTGACCCAGTGCAAAGCTGAAGACAACCTGGAAATTTGTTTGGGGTCAGGGCTGTGAAGTTCTTCAGTAAGATTTTAACAGAGGCTGCAGAAGATGGTTTCAGTGTTTCCAGCTGACTTCACATTATGAAGTCAAGGGAAGCAGGAAGAGGGTGGTGCGATCTTTGTAAGCAGGATCTGCATTTGTTTTTTGTAACAGCTGGAGGTTTTTTTACTCTTCAGTTTATTTTCTTACAGTTAGGAACAGGAAAAGTAGGAGTTAGCTGAACAGACAGAAACAGTAAGATTATTTCAAAGCTGACTTCAAAGCACTTTGGATCAGATGGGGGCATCTCCTCTGTAGGGATAAAGAGAATTCAGTTATGTAATTTCTAGTCAAATTAAAAAAAAGTCATGTTTCTGTCTCCCAGGTAATCTTGGAAAGGAGAACAAGTTATAGCCCTCTTCAACAAAATTTGGTCGCAGAAAGCTTCTATCATCTCAGAGTGTCCTGTGCCTTAGGCCTGGGCAAAACCTATTTAAGTAATGGAAAATTTCCCATTGATTTTAATGGATTTTGGATCAAGTAATTTATGAAATGTGCTTAGCTGCAGGTAGGCATTAGCTGGACATCAAAATTCTGGTTCAGCTCTGCAGTTCTACGTATGTTCCTTTCGTTTGCAAAGCACCAAAATCTCTTGCAATCTGCCAGTAGTTCGTGTTGCCTGAGTATCCACGCTCATTTCTACATCTTGCAGCTGTACTAAGTACTTGAAAAAGCTAGCAACTCAGCACTGCCTTTGAGCCAGCTGTATTGCTGACATGTGTTGTAACAGCTTCTCCATTAACTTTAGTAATGCATTTCAGTCCTGATACACATTAGAGAAGGGTGTCTCCTGAATAGCAGCTTCTGTTTCTGATAAGTAGCACAGATAAGTAGAGGCAATTCCAAGGTTTTTTTCACTATAATCAAGTTTTAAGGTTGAAGGTGGTGGTACCAGATGAAATATTTCAATAATCCACAGTTCCCCATTTCACATCCAAGTTGCTTGCAAGCAAGAGGACACATACAGTGTCTCCTATTTCTTTAACCAAAAAAAAAAAAAAAGTTAAAGTGCTTGATGCATGCTGACTGCTTATTTCTGTAGTCTGCAAGCATGTGTATCTCTAGTCACAGAAGATGCAATAAGAAAGAAATGATGGGCTGCAGCAGCGTGTACATGAGTGAAAGCAATCTCTCTTCCATAAAAAGACTGCAAATTTGGATTGTGCAAATAATTCCCATTTCAGCTGGGCTGCTAAGTTTGGGAGTGGGAAAGCAGGGAAAATCAGTACAGATTGAACTGACATTGAAATTTGCCATTTATTTTCTTACAAAAATGATAACAGTAAACAATAGAGAAAGAAATAATTTCCTTCCATACTAGATGTTCCAGTTTCTTCACAATAAAGTGTTTCATCTTGGGAACTGCCGTGGTTTAACCCCAGCCGGTAACTAAGCCCCACACAGCCGCTCGCTCACTCCCCCCGGCG
>NW_008795939.1:5329570-5341215 GCF_000699145.1 Aptenodytes forsteri
CTTCCCATTGGCAGGCAGGTGTTCAGCCATCTCCAGGAAAGCAGGGCTCCATCACGCGTAACGGTTACTTGGGAAGACAAACGCCATCACTCCGAATGTCCCCCGCTTCCTCCTTCTTCCCCGAGCTTTACATGCTGAGCATGATGTCATATGGTATGGAATATCCCTGTGGTCAGTTGGGGTCAGCTGTCCCAGCTGTGCCCCCTCCCAGCTTCTTGTGCACCCCCAGCCTCCTCGCTGGTGGGGTGGGGTGAGAAGCAGAAAAGGCCTTGACTCTGTGTCAGCACTGCTCAGCAGTAACGAAAACATCCCTGTATTACCAACACTGTTTCCAGCACAAATTCAAAACATAGCCCCATACCAGCTACTATGAAGAAAATTAACTCTACCCCAGCCAAAACCAGCACAGGAATGTATGTAAAAATTAAAAAAATGAAGCACTGCTTCACAGAACTACCTGCACCAGTCCTTCCTTTAGGACGAGAGGAAATGGCCTCAAGTTGCGCCAGGGGAGGTTTAGATTGGACATGAGGAAAAATTTCTTTACTGAAAGAGTGGTTAAACATTGAAACAGGCTGCCCAGGGAAGTGGTGGAGTCCCCATCCCTGGAGGTATTTAAAAGGCGTGTAGATGTGACACTTAGGGACATGGTTTAGTGGACATGGTGGTGTTGGGTCGACGGTTGGACTCAATGATCTTAGAGGTCTTTTCCAACCTAAATGATTCTATGATTCTGTGATTCCATCCACTAATATAGGTACACAGAGATTCCCTATGGGAAGTACTCATATTCAAGTTTCTTTTCTACAGAAGCCACCATCCTGGAAGGTGATTCTTGTGCCCTTGATCTCAGTGTTTAGGTAGTTTACAGGAAACAGAGTGGTCCCATTGCGAGTAAGGGGACCTAAGAACATCCATTAATAAAATTACTAAGGTTGCAAAGCCCTGTGTCAGACCCATTTTCCATCTGATTCAGAGCACAAAACCAGATTTTCCACTTTAGGGTGGACCTAACCACTCTGCTTGGAGGTGATTGTTTAACTTTATTTCTGATTTCAAAGGTTAAAACATTGTAGAAGGAGTCCAGTAAAGGTTGCGGAGTCATCTCCACCTGCAAACGTGCCAGAGCCAGGTGGTAAGACACTAACCTGGCTGCTGCCCCCTGGGTGCCAGTCTCTCTTCTGAAATTCTGACTGGCCATGTTCCTTTTTTCCATCTTCCTTTTTGCAAAAGGAGATCTTGTAAGTTGTCCCTCAGCTTCTCTCCTACACTACTCTAGCCTAGTGGCCTGTGCACTCTTTAAAGATACACAAGTTCAAAACTCAAAAGGAAAAGTACAGAATTGAATTGAACCACTGCTTCTTATATCCTCTATGGGTAGCCACTGATCTATTGACATTTTCCTGCACTTTTGTGAATATAACTAGAGGTACCTGGGGAATTCCAGCCAAATTTGCAGATGGTTTTCAGGTGGTAGAAACCACATTTTGGAAGATTAACTTAATATCCATCGTGAAATTTTCACCTAGCTCTTGTCATGAATTTAAGAACTCTTGTGTTATATACAGCATGCTCCATGACACATAAATGATTAAACCTGTCCTCCAACAGCCTCAGTCTACTTTTAAGCTTATTCTTCTGACAGAAAGATAAATCTTTAAGGATTGCTTTCTATGATAAATCTTTTTAGCTCCAGTCTGCTACAATAGGCCTTGATTTAACACTATTGAAAGGCATGTTTTTGCGCTAGCGTAAAATTTGGCACCTAACCTGTGAAGTCTAAATATTATTGTGTGCTTATTTGCGTAGATGCTGCGCATGCTCTCACCTAATTCTGTTTCTATGGCCACTGGTGGCACAGGATACATTGGCTTACCTTCCGGGAGCATGATTCTCTAAGCTTTGCAAAAAGATTATTTTCTTTTCCTGATCATCCGTTAAGTAGCTAGAGGTTTGGTTTTGTCTCTTTTCACAGTACTTGGTGATGGACACCTTTCATACACCCCTCTCCACAGACAGTCAGACAAATGACAGAATCCTGCTCCTCCTGTGATGAAATACTATTCAGCTCCCGCCTCTGTGGCATGTGTGCTCATTGAAATGGTCAACATATATTATTTCTATGGATTATTTTAGTGACTGGGAGTGCGTGAAACTGCCCTAAAAGTGAAAGGGATTTTCCTGCACTCTTCAATTTGTACATGAAGATTCATGCCCTGTGATAAAATAGATTTTCTTATTTCCTGTTTGAAAGCTAAAATCTATACCCAAGAATTGGTCTGAATTGAGGGAGAGAAGGAGGAAGAAACAAGTTTGCAGCATGGGAAAACAGAAGGTTTAATGGTGCTGTAAACACACTGTATTAATTTTTTTGGGATTGTCTTGGGGTCTGCTACTTCTTTCTGTATGTTTGTCTCCAGAAGCTATGACTTGTGAGAATATAGATCTTAAGAAAGACCTCCTACACTTGGGGCTTGAGTTCAGTAGAAGCCATATAGGTTTCCAAACAACTGTGTCTGTAACTGTTATTCTCCCAGATAATCTTTTATTTTGTGTTGTTTAAAAAGAGAACATTTTTAAATAATGAGAAATTTGCACTTCAAGACATTGCAACAACTCATAATTCTTTTGAATTATTAAAGAAATTCTTTTGAAGGAAGCCATTTCTTTTTATTCAGAATATAATATTTGGTCTCAAAATGTTAGGCTAGTAAATAATGAGATATATATTATTTTAATTTTTAAATAATTATATTCTATTATTTTCAAAGAACTGTTTTGATCAATATGTTTATTACTTATGTATTAAGACACTGAGATAACATGACATGTTTTTCACCTAGCCAGTATGAAGTTAGAACACTGGTTGTACCAACAGAGGATAATAAAATGGGTTGGGCCTTGTTTCATTTCTACTCCCATCTTTATCTCTAACATCCTGGTTTAAACAAAGAGATGCAGAGCCACCATTGTGTTCCTGTACACTCTGTATCTGTTAATTAAATTCTCAGGTGATCCTTTAATGGATTAAGATACTTTGCCTCTGAAACCATGTCTTAATTATCATGCAATCCTTCCTCAGGGGAATTACAGCTGCTGTGAATGCTTGCCAGCATGGGACACTGTGTTCATCCATGAGCATGCCCCACATCTGTGCATTCTTGACTTTAGCTCTTGCTTTCCTTTTTCTCAGATCGAGCCTGGTTAATAGAGCCAAGGAAGGTTCAGAAGCTTCAGGAAAAGATTTACTTTGCACTTCAACACGTGATCCAGAAGAACCACCTCGACGATGAGACTTTGACAAAGGTAAATCGTTAAAATAAAGAGCCAAGCACTCCTTGATCGTGCCTTTTTTTTGTAGCCATTTCTCCATGTATTGCTGCATTAATGTAAGTTAAAAGCAGCACACTATGTGCTTGCAATGTATAGGAGAAGTAAGGCTTGTTTTACTCTTGTCCCTGGTTCCTCTTACTCCATTTTTTGCTCAATGCACAAATCTTCTTAATTGGTACCCTAGCAAGAATGCATCTGCCTTAAGAAAATACCCCTGGAGGCAGTTCCTTGTTAAATGCATTTTTGGCACTTGGCTAAAATTTCCAGGACAATTGTTTGTAGCCTCTTACAGTAAGAACAATGTCCTTTGGATGGGTATTTTTGATTGAGTTCAGAGTATTGCATTCAGTTACCCAAAAAGGTGTTAACATAATTCATTTTGGAAACTGTAATTTATACTAAATTTGCTTCCTCCCTCTTCCTTTTTATTTTAATGTCTCGCAGTTAATAGCCAAGATACCAACCATTACTGCACTTTGCAACTTGCACGGAGAGAAACTACAGGTATTTAAGCAATCTCATCCAGATATAGTGAACACACTGTTTCCTCCATTATACAAGGAGCTTTTCAATCCAGACTCAACCACTGGCTGCAAGTGAAGGGGATAATAGAATTTTCACGTAGTCATGGAATGCGTCACTATTAAGACAGAAAGAAATGTTTTCATGAAGAACTTATTAAAAATGTCACTACTGCAACACTAGGAATGTCCTGCACTTAATAGAATTATTTTTCACCGCTACAGTTTGAAGAATGTAAATATGCAACTCTGAGTGGGGATGTCTTTTTTCTCTTTTCTTTGTTTACTTTTTTTTTTTTTGAACTGACAATGAATATACAAATATAGGACACTGGGTATTACCTTTTTTTTATTTTATTTTATTGGGGGTTGTTTTGGGAGACAACTGTTCCTAGAATTTTATTGTAGATATACATGAGAATAGAGCTACTTTGCAGTATTACTCTTGCTGTTTATTGTTCAAATATTATTTAAGAAAATTCCACTCTTTAGACTTGCCTATTTCTATGTTTTTAGATAGTTTAATGCATGTGGAAATTTGTAGCTGTCTTGGAAATTATGGTTCATGTATGGAATACACACATATATATATATGTGCTATATACTTTTTTATATATATATATATATGTAAGTATTATATGCATACATGCTGTAGCTTAAAAATCCCATGCCTACTTTTAAAGGATGCTCAGCCTGGCTGTCATGCATTTCTTACTCTCCAAGTAATGTGTTAGATTTACTTTGGACAATCAAGATTTGCTTTGCCAGGCAGAGTTAAATTATCAGCTGCCGATGTGTAATGACAGGATCACTTCTGAGATGCGTGTAATGTAGTGCATGCGTGCAGTCTGTAAACGAAACATCAGGAATGTATCAATGGTGCAGAAGCCTTGTCTGGATGATTTTAGTGGAGACAGGAAAAGTTTTTTTGGAATTTTCTCCCTGTTACAGGGATAGAGCATATATAAAAATGAACATGGTAGGACCTGATGTCAGTAAAGTATCTGAAACATGGAGTAAAAATGTAGACTATCCCACATGTACATTTTTCTGATTCCACACATAATTTTATTTTGTATACACTGCTTTGAAATGTAGTTGCAAGGCTTGGTTTGTTTTTTGCTGAACTCAGTGGAAAGACTTATAGCGAACTCAGTGAAAAGCATAGCAAGCCTAAAATGTAGCTCTGAAGAGTAGTGGCAGAGGGAGGAAGGGAGGGAAGGAAGAGGAAAGTAAAAGCGAGCAATGTCCATGGTTATGAAGGCAAATATAACTATCACTGTTTCTGACATAGCCATCGTCCAGATGGGACTGATGGTTTCCATTACACACATACATATATGTATGTTAGATACACGTGCATATTTGTATGTATATATCTGTATGTATGTAACTGTATATATATACATATATAGGGTTGATTTTAGATGCACTTCAGGAGGGGAGCAAAGGATTGGGGCTTTCTTTTTGTCTGTCTCTGAATTGACTTTATGTGCATTTGCTTGCGAAACCAAAGGCAAACACAGAGAGGAGTGGAAGACTGCCATGGACTTAATCTTGTGGATTAATTAAGTTTAATTAGCAGTCATGATTAATGTATTTGGATTCTGCCAGAGATATAAAACATAGACTTTTTAGCTATGGAAGAGGGATTCAGTTTCTGCTACGGGTCTGTCGTTACCACCACTTTTACCCATTGTGAGCTTTTTCAGAGAAATCTCCTCCGGGGACACCAGTGGAGGGAGTAGAGCAGAAATAAGAGGAAGCAGCTGGTAGAGCAGAAATGAAGTGAAGGCAGGATCACGAGCAGATACATTTCTTTATTTCAAATCACATACAAGTCAATGCAATCTGAGGCAAGGCGAGGAGGAGCACACTGGCAGGGAGGCTGAAGGACTCGCCATCTGCCAGGCTGCACAGCAGAGCAGTGTCACAGGGACCCCAGAAGGACACAGCTGGGCCCCAGGGTGGGTGTAGAAACTTGGTTTGTTGCAGTGATAAGTTAATGCCTCCAGCTTTTCCAGCAGACTCGCACAGCTCTGGTCCCAATCTTCTGTTCCCTTCTCTGCATGACCAAATAATTCACAGGTTATTCCAAGTACTTTGTGGAGTTTCCCTTTGCCCTCCATCAGCCAGTTTGCAAGTTCAGATGCATGTTTCACGACAGAATCCAGTCTAGACAACATCAACATTTGTTTGCTCTGTTTTAGCAATGTCAGACCAGATACAAGAGCATTTACAAACTCTCGGCTAATAAGTGTTTCTCTGTAGGTCCATTACAACTTCAAGAAGAAAAAACCTGTGCAGCAAAGTTAGTTGTGCTGAGAATTTTGTTGTAAACGTGACATACTCTTCAAAATTACTTAGTCCTATAGAACAGCAATTTCTAAAATATGTTTTTTTGTTCCAGATTCAGAGCACATTTTCTGATGTCTACTGATTACATTAAAATGTCTTGAATTAACATAATAAAGCATTGCTCTTGATGCTTCTTTATAACACTTAAACCCTGACTGGCATTCCCTTATTAGGTGATTTATCCTTTTACATGGCAAATCCATGAAAAGGACCCCAAACTCCAACTCTTTCTAATATCAAAAAACTTAATTACCTATATTTATGTACTGCTTGTGTGAATTTATTTGGGAAAAAAACTGAAGTCAAATTGAACCCTAGAAGTGCTCAGTTTTAACTGCAGGAGATTCATATTTTCGTTGTCTTTTCCAACACAAGAACACACACATATATATTTGTTTGAAATCCTTTATAAACTTGTTTACAGTATATCAAAAGTAACATATTTAGCCAACCCACAGAAATATAGAATATGTGATAAATATTACTGTTCTTAGTGCTGATAAATAAAGAGGTTTGTCATGTTTATAAACAGTCTTTCACAATTACGTGTTACATCTTGAAAATGTTTTGTTCTTTTCAAATGAGCTAATCAGTCCTTGGGATTTTTGACTTATGTCTTAGGCAAGATAACAAAATAGAGAACACCAGTGAAAAAGACATTATTTAATCATCCACAAGGCTTTTAATCCTTAAAGCACTATTCTTAAATCACTGCATGACTTTTTCAATCAGTAAGGGGTACTGCCACTTTTCAAAGATGCGGAAATGAGGGAAAATGAGTTAAATGACTTGCCAGAGACCACAGAGGTAGCAGTATCTAGTCCTGGAATAAAAATGGATTCTTGCCTTTTGTCCTAAAAGTATTAAGATGCTGGTATACAAAATCTTCATTGCCATTGATAGGCAATAGCCTGTACAAACAATTACAAATATTGCCAAACAAATTTTTATCTTCAACTAAGGTTAATTATTAACAGCTTGCTCTATTTTTGTTACTACTTTTATAGAATTTGAGCAAATAACCTTGAATAAAAATGGATTCTTGCCTTTTGTCCTAAAAGTATTAAGATGCTGGTATACAAAATCTTCATTGCCATTGATAGGCAATAGCCTGTACAAACAATTACAAATATTGCCAAACAAATTTTTATCTTCAACTAAGGTTAATTATTAACAGCTTGCTCTATTTTTGTTACTACTTTTATAGAATTTGAGCAAATAACCTTGTTGTTTATTTGGAAAATAAAAATTCATTCTCATACATTATTTATTTGTGCTAACTAAGGCTGAAAAATTTTATTTCATTTTCTGTGATTTGGGATTGGCCACATAGGTAAAGTAGTACCTCTTTTGCCCTTCATTGTCTGAGTTTAGAACAACAAATAACGATCACATGCTACAGGCTGGATTTTTGTTGTTGGGTTTGGTACTTCGTCATTTATACTCAAAATTTCAAATTCTTGATATTCGATTTCATATGCTCAAATTATCCATAGACTTTAAATAATAGAATAGCATGAGTTAAAGTAAATAACTGCATAATCCACTCACAAAATGCATTTCAGAAAATATTAATGCTGCACTTCTTTGCTTCTTGGCTTTCATTAGTCCGCAGTAGTATCTGAAACCCTTCCATTAAATCTCTAAAACTAGTTGTCACATCTGCTCTCTGTAGTAATTGGTTAGGTTTGTTGATTTTTTTTTAGTGACAAGCTTTTCAAATGGGACACATTTTTTAATGATTGATTAACCCCAGATCTTTAACAAAAGGATATTTAAAGCATGTATTGAATCTTCTAATTCTAGCATTGCTCTCAGATAATTCAACCACATTGATCTAAATTATCCTTGGCATCAAGGAAACAGATGTAGGCTGTTCATTACACTACCACAGAGACTTAATTTTGGTGTAAATGTCACTCTTGCCAGCTTTTTGTATAAAGAATTAATTCCAAGAGCCATATTTCCTTCTAATGGAAAGATTGCTTTAGTGATTGCTAGGAAAAAACCAGGATACTAGAAGGCACTCAGTTAGGCCAACTTGTTTCCAAAAGCAACGTATATTTTTTTGGTTGGTTTGTGATAGGCAGCATTTAGGAATTGATTCTGCAAGTTGTCAGGCTCCCTTAGCTCTAACTAGAGCCACTAAAAATGGAGGCATCTCAGCACCACACAGAAGGTGCTCAACCCCTCATAAATTCTGAGGCCCTTGTTGTTAAGAGGTCCCCTTTGAGCTTTGTGGAGCACAAGTCAGATGTTATTCTCATACTTGCATTTTAATGCTTATACTTCACGCTTCCCATTGTTCATTTCAGCTCCATTTCACAGGGATCAGTTCATTCCTCCTGTTGCGCCTTGGGCACCCATGCTGTCTCAATGCCTGTGCCAGGTTATGGTGTTCCAGGTGGAGTAGCTACCAGACTTATCCATGAAGATGAGCTTTATTATGTGATTTTCTTTGTTTGTTTTCATGGTGGAAGCTTGCACAGGTGTATGTTTCCTTTTGGGATCGTTTGCAGGGATTTCTGATGTAACAACTTCTACACAAAGAGGGTGCAAAGCTGCTCTTGTGTGCTGGCCTCTCAGCCTCCCACCACCGGGCTGTGGAAGCTGCTCCAAGGCTGCAGCAGTCTCACAAATCAGTCAGGCAGCACAGTTAGAGATATGCAGCTGATGGCTCCCTTCCCTGTTGTCTTTTTCACCTCCTCTAAAGCTATGCTACAAAGCACATTCGAAAGATGTTCAGGCTCCCCCCATCCTCCTTCTTCCTGACTCCTCGTTGATTGTGCTGTTTGCAGAAAAGCCAAGGTCCAGCCTGGAAGCTGGTTCCTATTTTCAGAGTCATTGTCTGTTGGACGTCCCAGGAATATAGCACTGGGCAATAAGATCGAACTGAAACATGAAAGAGTTTTTTTGTCCAAATACATTATGTGTAAGCACGTATGAAATGGAAACCTGAGACAGAACAGCTTGCTTTTCCCTGGCAATAACAATATAGTGTATTTACACCTACCAACCTGTCCCAGCACTTTCTGCCTCCACTACTAGAAACTAACTCCTATCTCTGACATCCATTAGGAACAGTGTGTTGGAGATGCAGTCCTCTTCTTTCCTTTTTAAGTTTCACGCTTTGTAAATGACAATCACTGCTTGACGCAGATGTTGCACTGTATGCCACTCAGGGATGTTTCATTACTAAAAATAGCTATATAAATATAACAGTGATAATAAGGAAGAGAATGTTAGAGGCTTTGAAGGGCATGGGTTGAGCTGCCCAAATGAACGTGACCCAGACAAGGCTTTCAAGCCAGTGATTAGAAGTAACATTGCTATAAACTGAATTCACTGTCAGCATTTCCTCAGCTTGATGCAGGATTCACTTCACCATTGTTTCACAGTCAGTGGAGCCCTACTGACCCATCAGTTTGTGATGTTGAAGTCCTTTTGGAAACAAAATGCAAGAGAGCTTTGTATGAGTTACTAAATTTAGACAACTGACAAAAGAAAGTGCAGTTTAAAGGTACTGAGCTTAGGTACCATTAATGAGAGCTCATATTCAGAGTTGCCGCAGGCATGTAAGAAGAAAGGTTAAGACATGGAATAAATGATAGTATGTCAGCAATGACAGCAACAGTTATGCCGAGCTACCACATGGAGAAATGTCTATAAAGAGCAAGCAGTATAAAGTGGCTAACAGCTACCCTTTCCTCTCAGGGATGCACGAAATCATAGCTACCCCCAGGCCTCTGTAGCAATGCTTCTCCATGGTATGACCAGTCCTTTTCTGACCTCAAGCAAACATGACCCCATTTTATACTGTGCTAGTGAAAAATACCCCCATTTCCTAGATTTTTGAAATGCGCTTCTGCTTATCCCTAGCTTTACACCACATGTTTTCTATAGACCTATCATTACAATAACACACACAGAAAGACAAATTGCAGTGGATTATATTGCCAGTCATTGAATTAATTCCAGGTCTCCAACTAAGAGGTTTTCCTCAGCTCTGAGTATGATCGTTGCTCCTATTCTCACAGTGAGTATGTACGGGTTTTGACTCCCTCCATCTTCTGAATTCCCTACATCTAGAAGATGGGTGGACAACTTCAAGGGGTGGAAAGGAGAGGCCAACATCCCTATGCATCAAGATTTTCATAATCATATTCTTTGCCAACTGTCCCATTGCAATTTGAATTTTAATCTTTCAGGTTGCTGGGAGCCATGTCCAAGTGACTGAAATTCTTGTTAGCATGATACCTGCCCAGTAAAAAGAACAGTCTTCTGGCCAGAGGACCTTGCCTCTCTTTCCTTTTCCTTTTCCTCCTAGCTCCTAATGAATGAGTCCTTGAGTGGTAAATAATTCATCTTTGCTCTTTCTCAAAGCTGACCCTTACCTGCAGCCTGCAAGGGAGGCTCCACGCAGGAGGTAGGAAGCAGGCTCCTTCCTTCTCTTCCTCCCAGCCTCCATGTCCTCACTTAGCTGCGTTGTCCCTGCATGTGTTGTCCCTGCAAGTAAGGTTGTGTGACAATGACCCCAACACCCCAGTAATTTACCATCCCAGATGTGGTTTGCAGCAGATCACTTAACTATAAAAGCCACTTGTGTATGCTGTCTGCAGACAAAAGCCGTTGTGAAAAGAAGAGACCTAAAATTTCTACAGTGGTAGCTCACAGATCAGTAACTCTCCTAAAAAGGCAGCCGGAATGTCCAGTGACATAATGGATGTGTCAGTGTCCTCCAAATGATCCTTGCATTTCATTTGTGCTGAGAAAATAAGGCAATGCACAAAATGCTCTGGGAAAGGAGAGATATTTCCTGGGTGTTACTGCAGGCAGCGAGGATAATACTGCTCACAGTGAGTTCAGTAACATGATGTACTACATTTACATAATTTCATCATCCTCACAATTCAAGCACAGCACGTAGGGAGAGTGAAAGAAAACATCGTTGGATATAGCAGCAATAAATAAATTATAAGTGTTTCTTTGTAACTGTACTTGCAGAAATTGTTTGCTTTGCACGTGGTCTTTTGTACAATAACATAAAGAAAAAACTTCATCTAATGTAGATATCACAGTGGTTTTTGCATATTTGTTGGATTCATAGGATGGAGCTGCTAATTTGTGATCAAAGATACTGCTGTTGAGAAAAATGTATGTGCTTCAAGAAAAGTCTGAGGCCCTTGTTTATGGCTATACATTGGCAGCAGTAAGGTATGTTAATATAAAACTCTGTCTGGACAGAATTTAAAAAACATCTCCTAGTTTTCAATATTATGATCACATTGGTCCCTTGTTTGGGCAACAAGAACGCAACTGCATTGAAAAACAAGCAGGGCCAGATAGTCAACCACAAAGAACAGGAAAGAACAGGCTTTACCTTGAAGACTGTTCCAGATAAAACCAGCTTATTTAAAAAAAAAAAAAAAAAAA
>NW_008795939.1:5341324-5374453 GCF_000699145.1 Aptenodytes forsteri
GTTTCAGAAAAAAACAACCTTTTTTAAAAAAAAAAAAAAAAAAAAAAAAAAGCACTTATACTTGTCTTGATTAGACACACAGCTTAATAAGTCGAAGTAACTACATTAGGCTGTTGACTTTGGGGATTCAGATTCAGATGCACTACATTTGTGTTTTTTTAATGTGTCACTTCAGTGTCAGAATCAGGCAAAAAAGGTGTTTTGTTGTTAGTAAGAAATGCTAGTAATCATTTAACCCTACGGAGTGTGGACCACACATTCTCGTGCAGTAGATGGGGATTTATTCGTGCACTTATTCTTAAAAAGCCACTGAGTAGCATAGCAAGTGAACTAGCCGTGATAGTCTTTGCCTCTTGCGTGACTGCAATGTGACCTCTGGTAGGCTACAGGGAGCGGCTCTGTGATTGTACTTGTGGCCACAAATAAAGCACAACCAAACTCTAAGCTGTTATCAACACCCAGCTAAATCAAATGCATGGGATATTTTGAGATTTATGCTAATCGCTGTGAGATAATTCCCATGTTAAACTAATTACTCTGGTTGTAATGAATGGACGGTATAAATAAAATAGGAATCAGAATAGCAACAAAATCCCTTATTTTACAGCTGCACTCTCTGCCTCATCTGATTAACACTAAAGAAAGTTACTTACAAACTAAACAAACAAAACAAGAAGAAAGAAACCTGAGTATGTATTGTAGAAATGTAGAAGACAAATAAAATATTTTTTCAAATGTAATTACTTTTAATATATGCTTGTGGAAGGTCTGATACTATGTATGCTGTCTCTGTAATTTTTGCTGTAAATAACTTGGGACAGTGAATACACTGATTTTTTCTATGTCTCTGTTTAAGCATAAGACTTTGTAATGATTTTTTTTAAAGAGGAAAAACATCAAAGAGCAAATTATGTACTTGCTTCCTGTAAGTGTAATGTACTCTTCAGTTTTTATGGAAACTGATTGTAATAGATAAAGCCTTTTGACCAGCCGTTGATGTTTAGTGTATACTTCTGTTTGTAATGGGGAAAAAAAAAAAGATGGGACTGTCAATGAAACATGATCCCAGCGAGTCTGTACAGTGAGTATTGTATTAATACCTGCAGACTGCATTTGACTAATATAATTTGAAGAAAGGTTGCTCAAGCAAATAATGTTTCCTTACAGCATATGGCTTTTATGAATCCTTCTGGCATGAATTATATTAATAGAAACATTTTTTTCTTTCCAATGAGCAAAATATTTTTGTATGCCTTTAATTTCTTATTCAAATTTGAGGTCAGGTCACTCATTAGCTGTAATCCGAAGCCATAACTGACCTTCACCAAATACATGTTTTAAAGATCATAATAGAAAAAGAAATTATGTCCAGTTTATCAACAGCTATAATAACACAGGCAGGAGCATAAATAACACGCAAAGTATTTGGATGCTTTTCCGGCATCCCAATATGACTTTAATGGCTAGTATTTTATGATTACCGATTTATAAAAAAGAAAAACATAATTAAAATAGTTATTTAGATTTAAATGAGACTTTCTAATATTTTTTAAATATCCCTGAAAATGCTTCCTTGCTTTTAGGATTATGAGAGAAACTGATTTTTCATATACTTCCCACTTTCAAATATCTAATGTTTTTATCCTATTTCCAGTTCATTTTGTTAGAGTGAAATGAGATGTTAAGACCCAGATCTCCAAGCCCTGAGCTATTTGGTGCTTGGCTGTAGCTATATTGTTGTAAATCAACTTGATTTGAATTTTGGGGGGGTGTTTTTTGCGACTTGATAAGCATGCTTACCACTGTTGGTAACACACAAGAGTTGCATTGCCTGTGAAGAAGTGTGATAAAAACCAATCAAATAAAATACGAATAACAGTCAAAATTAATCACTCTCAAAAGCTGAATGAAAATTCCTTTCTAAAATCAAATGCCTCCTAGAGTCAACAGTGATTTTTTTTTTTTTTAATTGAAGCTTAATTGTATAATAATTATGTTGTATCTTAACTGGCTTGTAGATGCAAAAAGCAAAACCGCAAATGAACCATGACATACTGGGTAAAAATCTGGCTCCATTGAAACTAATGGCAAAACCCCTCGCTGATTTCCATGGAGCCAGGATTTCACCCAGCATTTTTACATCTGCAATTTTCTTCTGATCTTTCTCCCTTGTTTAATATAACTGACCTAATTTATGTGTATGTGAGTAAAAATACAGCCTGATTCATTTAGAAAGTGACCGTTGAGGGTTTTATTTTTTATCATGAATTTCATAGGACCAGCATCCCTGTCAAATGAAAAGGTTCTATATTACTTTAGAATGTAATAGATTTTTGTCTTATTTTATGTCCTGTAAATTATTAGTTCAATACTGTTAGCATTCCATAATAATGCACACATGATTTTTGAATGTTTTCTGTAAATGACAATCAATGTTGATGAAGTTCCTTTCTTTAATGCAAAATTAAAAAAAAAACTGTATAAGAAAATAAATTCTGTTGTGTGACTTTTTTCCCCATCCCTTTAAACTACCTGGATCTGTGAGGAAAAGGAGCCGTGTGTGCATTTTCAAAAGAGAAGGGTAAAAACAAAAACCAAAATATCAGGAGTCTCTGCTTATTTTCAGGTTTTCTCTTAACCTATTGGATTAAGTATAGCATGTTGCTCCATCAATGCACCAAAAGTGGCTCTGTTTTGCAATTTAAATTAGAGCTGCAACTTTTGAATATGCAAATTGTTAGATTTATTCATTTATTTCTCTATTTATTTTGGGGAAAGCCTCAGCTAGTAGAAAAGCAAAACAACACAAGAAACACTTGCATTAAGGCAAACTGCATAGTAATGTAATAGAAGGTTATCTTATTTAAAAGAAGATACTGTATTTAAAATAAATTATAAATGTATCAAATATTTTTTAAGTTTGTGTATGTCTAGTAGTAATTAATACTGAAGGATGGAACAGAAAATGCTAGCTGTCAAAGCGGAGGGTAGTACCTTTCAAAGATACTATCTTTTCATTTTCAGGACCCTAAATTTAAAGCGGGAGTAAATTTAAAAAGACAATATCTAAAGGCCTCATTCTGCAAACTGTTAAGCACATGTTTATAGTGTTACTGACTTCAGCAGAATAAATGCATACACTTAAAGCTAGCTATATGTTTAAATGTTTCTTGCATCACAATGCAAGTGAGCAAGTCTGGGTTCTGAGATGCAGTAAGTGCAGTTTAGCATGATTAGATTTTCAAGTCCTAGATATTTAAGACTCATGTGGAGATTTCACATCCATCTGAAGTAATTTCAGACAAATGTAACAGGGAGTTCATATATAAACATTTATATTTCAGATACCATGAAGCTGAACAGTTTACTAGCCATATGAAACAAATGGACTGTTGTATTTACATGTTGCAAAACAGGGAACCCTGCAAATATGCTGTTGGTATTTAAATATGTAGTGTCACAGTGTCAGAGGTACTGATTTTATACTAACCTTTATTTTTTCAGTTAGAAAATCAGAAACAGTGATTTTCAAAACAATATCAACAGATTTTGTGTAGTTCATGTTTCCTTACTGTTTTGTTGTCTTTGATATTTTAAGACTGCCTTATCTTTCTAGTCTGTCTATGAAAAAAAGTTTTAGTAAAATATCCGCTTTTCCTGAAAGACAGAAACAAACTTTCATAGGTTCTGACTGGCAAATAGCACAGTGATCAACACTTTGTGAGAAGACAAGTAGAACATTATTTTGAGACACAGTTTCAAAATCCCTTACAGGGCATCGCTTACTGCTCTGTTGTGCCAGTTAAATGTCAGTGTAAATGTCAGTGTGCCCAGGCCCACAATAGATTTACTCCTATGTGTATGAACTATTGTACACGTTTTGCACATTACAGCTTCTCAAAGATAGATGGATTAATATACGCTTTCAAGAAAGACAACGGTGAAATGCATTAAAGAAAACAACATGAAATAATACTAGCTGTCAGTCCCAGAAAGATTATATACTTACAGGTGTTCACTTAATTACAAACCCATGCAAATGCAGCCTTCTGGATCGTGATGTATCGTGGATGTATTTGGCCATAACTTAGCATGCACTTTGAGCAACATGTTCGTAACAGGAACTGTCTCATGAAATGCGATCAACATCCTAAAAATAGTCCAGCATTTGTACTGGATAAATCAAAATCTGACTAAGCAATTTCTCTGCCTCTCTCCCTTCTTACTTCTCCACTGTTCACTTCACTTCCCAACCACATCCCCAAGAGAAATCTTCAAAAAAAATCCTTTGAAGACTGGATTGCAGGTTGCTTTGGGGCAACAAAGACTGATTTGTTCTGCTGCAGGTGTGAAATGTCTCTTCATTATGGAAGGCAGCTGTAATTTTGGTATTACAGGCCATGCCTCTGTTTCTGGAAAATGTTTGCTTACCTTCCTATTTATGCAGTTTTGTTGTAGCTTTAATGGTCTGTGTATATGAGAGAAGTGAGATTTACAGAGGACTTAAGAGCTTCCATTAGTGGAAGTCCCTTCCCTGATGAAGGGACTCTGTTCCCAAAAGGGTTTTATTCCAATTATATGGAACAGGCTAATAAAAATACTATCTCCCTCTACAGACATGCATTAAAACTGTGTGTGTAGCTATGATTCTTAAAAAATCTGAGCAAATCTTTCATCTGGGTGTTCTACGTGTAAGGGCTCAGTTCAGTTGGCTGGAGAGGTGCGTTGGTCCTGTTTGCATTACTCTTGACTACCTTGCTTGACCTCTGCCTCCTGCTCCTCAAGGTCTCAGGGGTCTCTCATAGCTCTCCCCAGTATATGGACATTTTGGATAACCTAGGGCAACTCCAGTGTAACTGTGTGCTGGTGTTCAAGGGTTAAGGGTGAGTTTAAGGGTGTAACATACATACTTTATGTGAAAGCCTGGAATTTTTAATGTATGAAAGTAAACAGATTAGGCACCATCAGTGATTTAGAAATAATTGTTGTGATTTCCTTTCAAAATCCCCACAACAGTAACTGTAGTATGGAGCTTAAGAGACTACTTCCACGATCAGCAGATTCAGCCCAGTCCTAATAAAGCTGGTGTGTAAGATGCTTCCATTTCAATTAATTAACTATTAGCAATTTTGAGCAAATGATGAGCTTGCCTGGAATTTCTTCAGATTAATAAAAGCCTTTATCAGAGGGCTTTAAAAATTGCATCCTTTAACCCCCTGTTTTTGTTGCATTTTGGCATTCAAAAATGCATTCGGTTGCAAAGATGGCATCACTAAAATTGCAGTAGTGGTTGATAAGCTTTGCAACGCTCCTCTAAATGACTCAGTGACTGATGTAGGCAAGGTTTAGCATATCCTTTGCTTCCTTGTGACAGCTGATGACCAAACACTGTGAAGTTTTAGCAAATATATGTTGGTATTACTCTCTTACCAATAAAAATTTCCTGTTGGCTTAGAAGTTAGATTTCTTATTTACTGGGCTTGTAATTGGTCCCCCCAATTTTTTCTTGAAGCAGTGCACTCAGGAGCACTGTGATATCAAATGGGAGGTAAGAGGGCTGGCAAGGAGGTGATGATGTTAGGTGACAGCTCATCCTACCTTCATCTTCTTTAAAAGGCCACGCTGCCCTAATCAACATGCCCATCTTCTCTCTACAAAAGGAAGAGGAAATTTAATTTTCTTTTTCCAGGTTATAAAATAGTTTTGTGCACAGTGCTTCATACTCGATGTTTCTGGAGACACTCCCAGCAGATGTGGAGGGGAATAGAAGATTTCTCCCTTTTGTTCCTCAGCCCGTGTATTTGCCTGCTATGAATGCTGTACTGCCATGGCTTGCACTTCAGGGTAATTTAAAAAGGGAAGTACATTTCAGGGGGACTCCCCTATTTCTGTCTCTTCTAAAGGTCGTTTACCAACATATTATTCATTTTCTTCTCTATCCTCCCTTCCTTATAACAGAGGGGAGGTTGAAGGCCATGCTTTTGAGGAGTCCCTGGAGGGTCAGTGGCATTAGCTTGTGTGCGCTTTTTAAGCTCATACCCTATCCAAAGAAATCAATACCTCCTTCATGAGCTTAAAGCTAGACGTGTGCTTAAATAACTGTCTGAATGTAGCTATCCATGCAGCTTCAGGCAGTGCGGAACATTTTACCAGCCAAAAGCTTTGCAGAAAAATGCTGCTTTAAGAAATTAGTATATTCTGTCCACAAACTAAATCGTAATACCATTATATAGCTAATTGAGAGGCCTACTGGAAAATGAGCACACCACCAAGTTTAAACACTATGTTTTGAGGGTGCTGGCTCTGATCATTGACTACTCCTGTCATTTTAGGCAAGCACATGATTTGGCATCTGTATATCTATTTATCTATTTCTTGGCACTTTTAAGGTGTAAGCACTGTCTTCATCTTTACTGTAAGGTTTCCAGATGTTATCAAATAAACCCATACTGTCTTGGCAATGACTACCTCATTCTCTTGCTTCCATCTGGGTTACTAATGAAATCCACTCTGCCTCTCTCCAAGGTGAGTTATCGTTCCGGTGTCTCAGAGTGACTTGTTCTGTACAAGTTAGTCTGAACTGTAACATTTCCATCCTTAAGGGAAAATCCTGCAATCCTGTCATATCACTGAAACAGCATGCTGAGAAGCTGCAGCTGTTTGCAAATCAGGATTTAAAGTTATCGCTCCTAACCTTCAATGCTGCATGCTAAAGGATAACCAGTTGTACTAAAATGTGCACCATTTACACCTTCTCCAAATGTTAGCAAAGCACAGGTACCATGCCGTTTACACATCACTGAACCAAACCAATAGACTTCAAAATCTTTGTATGAAATAAGAAATCCAAATTTGTTATTTTTCTTTTAGTTTGGAAAACATTCAGTGAGTACAATCAAAATACACTTTGTACTTTCAAAGGTGTTGAACATGTAGCTTCTGGGCATGTTATCCACCAAAAACTGCTTGAGGGCATTTGTGACTGATGCTAGTAAAGGCATATACAGTAAAAAGTGGAAAAAAAATGCATTTAGTATTAGATCTAGTGTTCTTTCAGTGAAAACCAAAATTCTCCTGTCAGCACTGTTTTCCTGTGAGGAATATTGCATTGAAAGGTAATAAAAAATTATATAAACCTGATGCATTTTTTCATTAAATTTAAAAGAAAATAGTATGTCTTTTTATGGTATTCCATAGAAAGACTAGGAATCAGAACACACACCACAGAAGACCAAAAACAGAAGTTCCATTTAAACTTCTTCAGTCATTTAATGGCTATATACAACTCATTATTTATTATCAAATGTGACCAAAAATGTGTCCATCAAGTGCCTGCATCAAAAGCACAAAGAATAAATCTGATTCTTCTATTTTAAATTTACAGACTTGATCCACCTGAGCTAATGGCTGGTCTCTGTTAGCTGAGTTTGGGGCATTAAAAGCTTTTGCCAGTATCTTTTTAGGCTGTTTCCCAAGAGCTTCTTTTTCCAATACTGTGTTGAACTTGGACCTCTGTTTGAGTTGCCGTAATGTTTGTTCCAATGTGGAGCAACATTGCAACATAGAGAGTCACTGACACATTACCCTCTGTTGGAAAGATCAACTTATAGTAAAAATATTTATTTCATCCTGTCTCCGGCAAAGAGGTGGAGGCAGGAGTGCTTCACATTGGACCGATCTGTTTTGTTCCATTAGAAATTGTGTTTTTCCAGTATTTAGTAGACAGAGTACCCATGCAATCATATGCTTCAAATGCCACCATCATGTTAGTTTGAAATAGAGTTTTTAAAATAATAACAATTTATTTACTGGTCACAGGGATTCCCTTAGAATACATTTGTAAGTAAACTACAGAAAAATAAGAGCATATGAAACAAGGAATGGTTGACATATTTGACAGTCAAGAGAACTCCTTTTATAGGGGTATTAACCCATAGTTACTCTGAAATCAGCAGCATTACTGACAGTGATGGAAGTGAGGACAGAAAATCATCATATAAAATTTACATGAATAAATGCATACAGAAACTACATATTTTTAAGTGTAAAATAAAATATGGCAGGCTAGAAATGTTTATAGCTGTTAACCAAACACTCTAGATTTCCTGCATAAATTCAGTCTGTTTAAACTAAAAAAACTCCCACTGAACTCCAGACTCCAGACATTGGCTGCACAAACCCACGGAGTGAACAAAAGAACACCTCTGTCTTATGAAGGTTCTGTGCTGAATTTTGTTTCTCATCTGCCTTTGGCCAAACAGGTTGCAGATTGGTATGATGCCAAGGAAACATTCAGAGCAGGTGGGAAACTTTTTATCTCGTTATCTTTCATCATCACATAGGCTGGTCCTTTGTCACTGATTTTAGTTATTGAGAACTCCAGCTTAAGCAGGAATTTCCAGCCCATAGGTCAAACGCAAGCCGTTTGGTGTGTTGGTCTGTGTTGCTGCCCCTGTGGCAGTGCTTTGCAGCCTTGGAAGGGAGCTGTAAACAGAAGACTTTGAAATAGCATTCACTGAAGCTGGGTTAAATTCTACTCCTTATGAAATTTAGATGACATCATTAAGTAATTTTCATAGTCACCTACTTCTAACTGCAGCCCTGATATCCCATAAAGATAGGGCTGTATAGAACCACTCACCTGAAATTAGAAGAAACATTAGAAGAAGCATGGGAACATGGACGAAGTGAAGCAGTGTGAAGGTGTCAATGGCAAACAGGGAGATAATGAAGTTCAGTAAGAAAATGGAGCCTGCACTCTAGTTCAGGTACTACAGCAGTCCAAATACTCCAGAAGAGTCCCCCAGTTTCCCCTCTCAGTGAAATCTGTTTTAACTCTCTGTGGTTCACTCTCTCTCTTCACTTCAGTTCGAATTTGAACCTCCCTGAAACAATGAGTTCTGCCCATTTAATGCCAACAGGAGCAGATAACCGTCAAGTCCACTACAGTGTCCTCATCATATTCCCATCCCATCTCCAACTGCCCTGAGGCTCCTTCTGTGAATGACTGGGACTCATCTGCGTAGCTGCCAAGTGAGAGTAGATATAGATGAGTATTTGCAGAGTTGAGGTCCCACTTGTATTATAAAATGTCCTGAAACAAGCATTGCTGTTTGATAAGAGACAGTAGACTTTTGAGAGGCATTATTTGTGTATTTCTGCAACAGAGAGAGGCCAGAGAGGTGCAAATTTTCTGTGGAAGTTTCTCCCTCCTTCTCAAACAGAAGCCACCTACTGCCCATTGACACACTACAACTCTGTGTCACAGTACATCCCACTGTCAGGCAGGACTCCTAACCAGAGCACATCACTGTGCTAGCAGAGCTACTCAGCTTCTGGACTTGCATCCAGCTCACAGAGGGAGCAGCATCTCTCTCCCTCCCCCTGGTAAGACTCAGCCCTCAGAGACGTTCCCCAGCATTCCCTGCTCTCTCAGTGGGCAAAGATGGACCATGCTTTTCAGATAAATTTGTCCCAAGGGGTCTTTCATTCTTCTCTTTAACTGTAATGTAAGAATTACATCTCTGGTCCTCACCTTCTGGTGAAGACAGCTGCAGGCATTTAAGGTCTCTCAGGTCACCAGCATCCACTCTGCCACTTTGCTGGGTGTTATCGATTGTGGGAATGGCAGCAGTGAATGCATGCTGGTCCCTACACCATATGGTTCACAGGCTGACACATTAACCGAAGTACCCATCATCTCTCACACTGAGATCTGCTAGGAAATATCAGTCAGAGCTTTTAGGTTGCAATATGACAAGAAAGGCTCTTCCTAGAGCATATAGGAGCCCTGTGAAGGCCCCAGCGAGCACAGTAGTTCTTGCTCAATAACCTAGGCAATGTTGGACAGGAGTCTCTGGTTCCTGTTAGTCAGAACAGCCTCTTCTGACCACAACATCTGTGGAGGAAGTTGATGCCTCTGTCAAAAGCCTTCAGTCTGAGAAGGGCCAAGTTACCATAAAGACTGTTAAACTGCTGTTCGGTTTTGTCTTCATCCCATCTCCCAGCTTCTTTCCAAGCCAGAGAGTCAGAAGCAGATAACACCATGAGAGGGCACTGGTAAATAAGTAGGAAAGAAAGTAGGCAACATAGCATCTGGAAAGCTGAGGACTCTGTAGTATGTCCTCCCTGATGTGGAATGGAAAGTTTCATTGACCAGCTCTTATTTCTTTACCTTCCACTGCTAGGAAAAGAAAACTCTTCTCTCACAGCACCTTCATCAGAGAGGAACAATTGCCTCCATATTTAATGCAGCCTATAATCAAACCAAGTCATCATTGCTTTGCCTGGAGACAGGAGCGTACAAGTTTTTTTAGGCTGGTATTACTGAGTCTTTAGTAGACATCAAAGAATTTTTCAGGGAAAAAAAAGAAAGGCAAAAAAAAAAGCTAAGCCCAGCCTTGTTTAGTAATGAGTTTACAATTAAAAAAGAAATAAATACATCTGGGCGCTTCCCACCTTCAAAAGTCTTGAAAGAAAATAAGCTGCATTGAAAGCGATATTAATCATGCTCAATCTATTTCCCCTCTCACTGCAAATCAGTGCAGTTTTCAGCTAACAAGAATGGGTGCCCTACTTGAGCCGACAAACCCTATTCCCCCTGGTAGGAGAGGCACTTAGCATGGCATTACTATCATTACATCCCAAGGTTAAAGGCAATGAAACTCCAGGAGTGGCAAAGTCAAATCAGTTCAATTGTCTGATTGTTCATACCCATGAAGTAGTGAGGCTGGCAGGGGTCCAGCATAAAACTTAGGGCTTTCCAGAGGAGCTCCTTTAAGGTAATTCATTGCCCTCTACAGTAGCTTAAATCAGAAGGGCTAGAATGGTCACAGTAAATGTGGCTCCTGACATTTCTTAAGAGCAATATTAGCAGATAGCCAGCTGCTAGGCCAGATGTCAAAGGTGCATTAAGAGCACTTGGTTTTGATCTAACCCATTCCTGAGAAGTAGAATGGATTTGGCTTTAAGTAATGCAATAAAAAAAGATTGTGATTAATGAAGCAGTACAACTTAATAACATAAGTTGACTCCCGCTTCCTTCTCTCTGGCATTTTCACTGTCCACAAAGCAGTTCTTTTACTTACCAGCAGGGACATGTAAAATGTTAATCATCAATCTGTGGGCCATTAAAGAAGTTGCTTTTCCTTTCTCAACTTGAAAACCAAGGGGGAAGGATAATAGGTTTGGTTAACAGAGCTGTTCAGATAATGGAGAAATTCAAAGAAAAGCTTTCATGGAGTCAGCATGGGAGCTCGGTGCCTTAATCCATCCTTCTTACTAACCTGAGTTCAACATCTAGGTGGGGACTGGAATTCAGGATTGAGATGGAGGAGAACGAGTCTTTCTCTTTACTGGGATGTTCCAACTCAGCATGGCCTAGAACAGCAAGAGAAGATGAAAGGATATTTCTCCTTGTGCCTTATCATTTGAGATAAGGGCACCCTGCCAGAAATAACCAGTTAATGTCTGCATTTTTTGACTTTTCACCAGGTAATGAAGTAAAATGCATGCAATTGCAAATTCAAGAGAGAAAATAAAATAGAACACAGTATCTAAAAAACAGTGGATATTTATAGCAAGAAGTGAGCATATAGAGCGCTCTCTGTACTCATTAGACTGGTACAGAGAGCATCATGCACAGAAAACATTTTGGCTTAAGCTTGAGCTTGGAAAATTGAAGAGATTGACAATATTTAGAACAGGCTTCCTGCAGCTCTGTAAGCCATTTTGCAATCTGTGGGTGAAGGGAACACCAGTTCTGATTTTCTAAGGAGAGGAAAGGGATGTAATTATTCCAAATACCAAGGATTACTGGGAGGCAGCTGCTAAGCTATGACAGTCAGAGGGCCCTGGAGACGCTACCAACATCAAGAAGCCTGTCAAAAGCTCAGTCCACCTGGGACCTCAGTCTGGATTCAAGCTATAGGTCGGTCCTCACAGGGCATCTAAACTTGCCTTAACTACTGTGTCTGAATCCTCAACTTCAGGTGTGCTCTAGTATGAGATGTAGATCTGAAAAAAGAAAAAAGGATTTTCACACTACCAGCTGCTCTTATTAAGCAATTTATTTATTTTGGGTACTATGCATCACATTTCAGAGCTTATTAGCCAACCAATAAGCTTCAGCTGCTCCAAAAAACCTGTAGCCCCACCTTGAAAGTTGCTGCAGAAAATTCATCTGAAAATACAAGTACCTGATTCCTTATAACATTACAGTAATTATATCACCGCTTCAGAAGACTTACCTTAGCATGTGCCTGAATGAAACAGCAGGCTTACAGAACAAGAAGGGTTTGGGTTCAGGTGGAGGTAGCTAACTGCAAGGCTAATGTTGTAAGTCTGGAAATAAAAGATTTTTTCCTTTCTCCTTCCCATTCACTTTGCTTTCTTATTATTTATTAGTTTATTTCCCTATATTTTTGTCTTTTCCTGAGTTGGATAGTAAACATCCATAAGGACTTTTACTTTTGTAGTGGTTATGAGGCTTGGGGAAGGGTGGTGGTGGTGGGCTTTTTGTTTGTTTGGTTGGTTTTTTTCGTAACATGGATGCTTGCTAAAGGAAATGGTAATTTTACAAGATCTGTCAAATTTTAATTGGAAAGCTGGCACTGGCACTGTCTATAATTTCTTCCACATTGTGGACCCTGCATGTTGCAATTAGATGTCATTGCTGTACCCTTGATTTCAGTTTTCTGAGGAGAAGAGGGGAGGGATCTTTTTGTAAGCCCGTATTTCCCTTTCCACAGTTGTGCCACAAGCCCTTGAGCCACTGACTCCCTTGCTGTGCTCAGGCAGGTAGGTGGACTGCTCTGTGAGGAAGGGATTTGTACCCAAAAGTGAATGCCACAAAACATAGGTGCAGATTTTGCAGTTTATAATCTGATTTCCTAACAACAGGCATGATAATCTCCAAAAACTCTGTGACAGGATTATTTTGTTGTTGTTTCTTTTTTCTTTTTTTTTTCTTTTGTGTGTGTGTGTGTGTGTGTGTATGCCATTGAGTCTGCTTATTTATAAGAAAAGAACAACAAAAATCCAAACTCATGCTATTGAAGTAATTAGTTATGTAAACACTGCTGGGTAGATGTGATGCCAAGAAGCTACTCAATATGAGCAAAAAAGTAATGCAGGTTTCTCATAGTTCAAGACCAACCTCACATAAGCAGCAGTACTGGGAAGCCAAGTGCAACTGCTGTGCAAATTATGTGCCTGAACCTTAAAAATTAGAACGAAAGGTTTTAGCACCCAAATAAACACAGAGCAGGTCAAAAGTTTAATCATTGCTGGATAATAGTACATGTTTCTGTTTGAAAATGTGCTTTTTTGCCTTCTATATTATTTCAACAAACTGGTGGCTGCTTAGTTTGCCTACCCTTAAAGAACAGAGATACCAACAGAAGACAATTTATTCACTTTATACTGTGATGTCTGAGTGTAGGAATTGCATCCCCCAACATTGAAATGCAATCTGTGGTGAAAAGCACATCAGATTTTTACTAGTTTTCAGCAGGAAACAAAGAACACTGTATTACTCCTGCTTTACACGCATGAAGAGCCCAGCCCACAATGAGATGTGGCAAACAAGCACGTGGGAGGTTCATGAATAGATTGATGTATGGGTGCTCCACTGTGTATTACTAGGGTGTTGGCTTAACTAATTAAAGCAGGTTTCCTGGGGAGTGAAGGTTACCCTCATGCCCTGGAAGGAACTGTGTGTGCTGTTTGTTTCAGGTTTAAGGGGTTCGACAAAGAGAAGGTCATGCAGGCAGACCTACCTGTGGTAAGGACTCTGAGATACACCATTCCATGAAGGATACAGAGAGGATGTTTGATATCTGCCAAACTAACACATACATGTGTTGTTTAATACTTTGGTCACACCTGGTGGTCCTGTATTAAATGATTCTCTGTTTCACAGGAGCCAGTGGGTCATTCTGCCACCGCCCCTGAGAGAGAGTTAAGGTTCAGATTGCTCAAAAAACCAGTAATAAGCTTGTAATGAGAGTTATAGCACTTACAGCAGGTACTGACTGGAAGATAGCAATCCCAGTGAAACAGCTGAGAAAAGAAATCTCAAGGGAGGGTCCAGAAGAGACGAAGGAAATCATGCTTCCTGCTAAGATTTCCATTCCTTTTTTTCAGACCCGTACAACATGGTGGCCCATTTCTGGCTACAAAACATTTCATCTGGCTTTCTAGAAAAACAGGCTGTTGAGAGAAGAACTAAAATGTTATTATAGTGGTAAAAAGTTTCAGCTTGCTTCCCAAAAAGACCATAGAGGTTTCAGCCCATGCATAAAAGTGCAGTAGTTTAGACCTCTATGAAGGAAGAGCAAACAACTTTGTGTTTGCATTCAAACAAATACCACAGAGCAGCAAACACAGTAGCAGCTTGCTCATGTGTTTGTTGTTTTGAGTACGTGTTCCCAAGGTGAGGCAGAAATTCCCCACTGTTGCTTCCTTTTGTGGTCAGCCCAAAGCATCATGACTGAGGTCAAGACTCAGACGGTCAGATAGCATCCAGGACTGGATCCCGCGGCAGGGAGGTAGTGAGATAGATAAGGGAAAGAAAGCTTATTGGCAGAAGTTGAGGAGTGAGGCCACAGTTGCTGAAGTACGTAAGAGGAGAGTGAGGTATGGGAAAGATTGCTAAAAGGAGGCCTTCCATTAGATCATGCTCCAGAAGATAAGAGTGCATGATAGAGAGCAGAAGGTGAGGAATGGTAGTATGAACGATGTAAAATGAAGATCGTGGGTAAGAGTAATAGTTTGAGACTGAAGTGAAGGAGACGGGTGTTGAATTTCTATGCTTGCTAAGGGAGGCTATAGGATTAGAGACTAGAAGAGGCTTGAAAAATATATTCCATTAACTACGAAATAATGCAAAAGTAAGCCTTTTATTATGAAGGTGCCATGCCCTAAGAAAACTAAGGCCTGATGCCCACCTAATGGCAGTCAACAGTGGTAAATCAAAATCTCTAGTGGCTGTCCAGTAACTAAAATTGTGCATCCCTGACGTGCTGGTTTCCAGTTCTTCCTCCTAGCAATCAAAAACAGTTGATGGAGAAAAGTACAAAACTTAAAACCATTCTTGTGTTAGTGTCTTCGGTGCTTCCATGGATCTGGACCAACACTGTTACATTTAAAGGCCACAAAAAGCACAATTTCATTCTTATTTACATAAATAATTGTGTTATATTAATTAAATGGAAGCAGGAATATAGGTAGGTGAAAGTAATTATCTGAAATTTGCTGGCACACAGAGGGTAAACAGCCAGCTGTCTGACTTCTCTCTTGGGATCCCTAAGGTTTCCAATTAGCGTACACATTCGTGCAGAGGAAAAAGACAGCAAATCCATTCTGTGCTGATACTTAGCCTATCCAATTTGTTTCATAATGATCTATTATGTACTTAAAGGATAGTAATATAGATGTGTCTACAGAAATTTAATTTGAACATCAGAGCTGTATGTAGCTCTCCAAAAAGTCTATTAATTTTAGATCAATATCTATTCCATGCTAGAATTTCACTAAATGAAGAAGGCAAGTCTGGAGTACTTCCAGTCAAACTCCATCACCTTAGCTCTGCCCGCCAAGGGAACACCAGTCTTCTACCCCAACCCTTAACAAACTCTCCCCTTCACACACTGCCACACACACTATTGCACAGTAGCAGGCCTTTCTGCAGAGGCACATTTGCAGTGAGACTAATTTGACCTATGCCCTATTATTGTAATATTCTTGTAGGAGTAAAGTAGCTACAAGAGTTGATGATGTGTGTGAGGAGGGATAATTGTCTAACTTGGGGAGAGGCATATTTTTGCAATTTTGACCTTAACTTTTCCAGTGGCTACACATTTGTATTTTATCAGAGTACACTTGAATCACCAAGGAAACATGGCTGGTGTTCCATAAGTTCAAAGTTTATTAAAGCAAAGGAAACATTAAACATCCAAGAAGGGATTAGCCAAGTACATAATACATATGAGAGTTTGAGTTTCTAATGGGACTTGAAGTAGAAACTTTTCTTTCTGTCCGGGTGAAACATATCACACAATGCAAGACATCTGGCAAAGTATTTGGTATATTGTGGAATGCAGGAGAGAAAAACATTTCCATTTCTGATACAAAGCGAGGTAACAAATATGTTAGCATGAAGCTGGGGCTGGTGTTCTTTGAAATACGGAATACTTCATCATTTTGTATATTGTGATTGTACTGTTAATGTCCTTTCTGGTTGGTATCACCTGTCATACTTGTAGCTGGAATGTGTACAGGTTCCTTGGACGAATGATGAAGGAACAGCAAAGGACAGTATCTTTGCTTGATGCTATCTGAGATTTTCTGTGGCTCAGGTCTATTACTGTAAGGACATTTTTTAGTCATGCAGAACATGCAGTGGTCAGAAAAGTTTTGTTAGGTTGGTTAATCTTGAAATCAAAACAATCCAGAAAATCATGTAGGTCCACACAAGCCAAGAGGGTGTTTCAGCTGACAAAAGATGACCACTGACACCCATGCAGGCTGGATTACAGAGACTAGACCTGCTGTGTAATTAAGGGGCCGAGAAGTAGACAACCTTGGTGATCCTACCAGAAATACTCATGTTGTATTTACCTCTGAGGAATCTACCTGATGGGAAGTAATTATGTGCTCTAAGCAGAAGGTGCAGAACTTCACAGCAAATGCTTCCATCATTCAAATATTAAGTTAATTTCATGTCTGGCTTGGTAGGAAACCTAATATGATATTAATACATTGAGATTTAGTCTGGATTCTGAAGGGTGTATTAGACACAAACTATTAGAGGGATTTTAAACACCTAAATAATCCTGATACTCTTACATTGTAGGATGGACAGAATAAGATATGCTGGCTTAGATATTATTGTGTCTTCACAGGGAATTCTTTCTTCAGAATGAAAGGCATTTTGTATTTTGGAAGTCCTGATAGTTCTCAAAAGTTATGGATCCGGGTGGGTCTTGGGAGAGAGGAAAACAGCAGGAGAGATTCAGAGAGAGGGTTAGATGGCTAGGTAGACAAACATTTTACTTGGACACTGAAGTCTGGGTTTAAATCCTGGCTCCGCTGAGGTCAATGGCAAAGTTGTGGGCTTCCTTTAGGCCTGATTTTTACTGAGAATTGTGTAAAAGTGATGTTTTTAATGAGTAATGTAGAACTATGAATGACATTTTGAGAGTCCTCAGTTCGGAAGATTGAAATGTTGAGTTTGCAGCTGCAGTGAGACACTAGAATAGGACAGGGATTCCACATGCCAATCATGAGACAGTCTGCCACAGAGCTGGTAGTGGGTGACCTCAGGAATTGCAGCTGCGTGGTCAGCTTCCTATTCATGTTTATAAGAAGACACTTGCAGACGCTATGTCCTCGTCAGTAGAAATCTGAAGTTAAGCTCCAACATGCTTTGGTGCTCAAACTCTCCTGAGGTAGCTGCCAGCCTCTGTTTGCTGTTCAGATGTCATTAACTTTCAACATGTTGGCCTAATTTAAATCTCAAAATTCAGATGTGAGGGAGGGGCTATTAATTGACACCATATCCTGCCACCACCTCTTGTAATGGAGTCGTGAGGTTAACTATGGATGCAGACTATAGTTGGGTCACTGCACTGTTTTGCTGCTTGGGATGCAACGGGGTCATTCAATTCCCCAATTCAAAGGACTCATATGAGGTCAGTTACTCCCTCAGTTAATTATTCAGGGACAATGTGAAATTAAATACTATTCTACGTCCCACATTTGGGCTCAGCGTTCATGAGTCCAAAGCTCAATTACTGTCCCAATCTGCTACTCAGGAAACACTGGTAAAAATTAATAGTTACATTCAGTTTAGCTGAAATGAACTATCACTAACCATCTTTACAGTGACCTCATAAAGTCCCACAGACTTTTCTCACTTCTGAGGTCATCTGTGGCCAGCACTGAGTAGCTGGAGGTCAATGCCTGCCCTAGTTTACGGCTCAAAGGTCAATGAATATCAATTGCTGACCCAATTCACTGAACCAGGATGTTCAAATGTTAATGATACCCAAGAAATATGTGTAGGGCCTGAACAGGGACTATTGCTGCCCTATTTTAATATGTAGACATACTGTTAAACCCACCTGCCCAAAACTTTATAATTAGGTCAGCATAATTTAACTATTGTTCCAGACTGCTGGTCAGACGCAACAGATATCAATCTATCTACTACATATGCTGCTCAGGGATTAACTGAGGTCAACTGTTGAGCCACAGTTTGGTAGTGGAGGTAAATGAAGTTAAGCAAATGAAAATTTTCATGCTTAAAGATACATTCAGGTCAAATACTACCTCAGTCTTTTGCTGAGGAGATCGGTGGAAATCAAACACTGACGAGTTCTGTGATCTGAGGTTCTCTGAAGTAACATACTGATACAGTTCTCCAAACAACTACCAGTAAGGGGCAGCTACTGTGAGGTATAGTTTGCTATTTGGGATTAACAGAGATCAGTTCCTGCCACATCTGTATACAGAGGAGTTAGTGCAGTCAAGCACAACTGCACTGTCTTGAACAAGGACCATGGAAATGGAAAGACTTTGTCTTTTGTATGAAGCGGTTACCTGAGATTGAGTGCAGCCTGGGACTCATGCCCAGCATGAGCTCCCTGTTTCTGCTCTCCTCTTAAATACAATACACAGAGGAGCTCAAATATTACACCAATTTATCAGTCAGAGGTTCATTCAGTTTAAGTGCTGCCCATGTTTTGTGGATCAGAGGTGACCTGAAATAAACTACTGTCCTCAGTTTCACGCACTGTGGTCCTTTGCAGAAAACAACTCTCCTTTTTTGCCATTCAGGGTTTCTTTGAAGTCAGCCATAGCTCCAGTTTGCCTCACATCCACAGGTCCCAGGCCCAGCCACATGGCCTCAGCTCACATCGCTGGGGAAACAATTAAGTTGGGATCAAGAGCTGTTACGAAGTCTTGTCAAAAATTAAGTAAAATTACAGATAGACAACAAGCATGATTGGACAGAGTGTGCTCTTGGCAAGTTAATGTAGGATAACAAATTGAGATAAGTAGTTGATGCATCAGCTATTTGACAGACACAGACAGGTTGGAAAACAAGTGGGCCAGTAGGAACATTGTGAAGTGTGGCAAAAGCAAACGCGAAGTCCTGCACATGGGATGGACTAACTCCATGCAGCTGTACAGGCTGGAGGCCAGCTGGATGAGAAGCAGCTTTGCAGAAAAGGACCTGATGTTTTTAGTGAAAAAAAGGATCTACGATTCTACATTTTTAGTGAACAAAAAAGCTAACAAGAGTTAACAGAGTGCCTTTGTGATGAAAAGGGTGTCAGGGCCCTCAGTGCACCAGCAGGATCTGTGATCTCTTCCCCTCATTTGTAGCAGTTAAGCTGCATCTGCTCTGACACAGTGCAGCTGTAGCCTGGGATCAGATCGCTGTGAAAAGAGTTATGTGACAAAGGCCTTTTGGGGGACCCTGTCTCTTCTACTGGGAGCTGAGGCCCTCAAGCTTGCTTTTTGCCTGCACCTGCTCCATGCCTGGGTAGACCCAGGCCTGTGGCCTCTACTTCATGGCTTGATGTCAGACCTGCCTCATCACTGCAGCATTGCCTGGCAATCAGAGCTATCGGCAGCAAGAAACACATTGAGACAGGAGTGAAGCCAGCAGAAAATGTAGCTGGGGTCTTCTAGGAACCCCCAAGCAAGAGGTGCAGGTTGAAACAAAGGAAATTACAATTAGATACATGGAAACCTTTTTTAAAGGAAAAAGCAAGTGATCAAATACTGGAACAGGTAGCCAAGAAAAGTTGTGAAATCTCCTTTGGGGGAAAAAAGCAGAATTTACCTGGGAAAGGACATGAGCAACATGATCTAACTGTAACTGCTTTGTGCAGAGAGTTGGACGAGATGAACTTCAGAGGACACTTACAAACCGAGCTGTGTTTATATGAGTTGAGGACAGTCCTGGCTGTCATTTGCTTTACAGAGATCATCTGAGGTCAATGTGAGATGCAATTAGCTGCACAGAGGTCATTCAAGGTCAGCCAGCTCTCATTGCCTGACCAGGGGTCATCTCAGGTCAGCCTCAGAGCCAATTATCTATGCAAGGAGTCATGTAAGGTCAATCACAGCCCTTATTTCCTGCCTAGCAGGTCATTTAAAGTCTAATTTAAATCCAGTGAATTTCACAGGGGTAATGTGAGGTCCGCCTTAGTTTCAATTCAAGGTGAAAACAGCCCTCATACTTTGTCGAGGGGTCATCTGAAGTTAACTTGAGATGCAACCAGTTGACAAGGGGATCATCTGAGATCAGCAAAGTCCTTGTGTGCTGCCTAGGAGTCATCTGAAGTAAACCTGAGATCCATTTAGCTGTCTAGAAGTCAATGCAGGCCAAATGGGTCTGCCTTTGCAACCTGGGGTCATTTGAGATCAACATGAGAGCCACTTACATATTTGGGGGTCACTTAAGGCCAATCATCAGCCCCCATTTCCTTCTTAGGGGTCATTTGAAATCAACTTGAGATATAGTTAACATCCCTAAGTGTCATCTGAGGTGAACATGAGATCTAAGTACCCGCTTGGGGTCATTTGAGGTTAACATGAGAGTCAATTAACCTGCCTGTGATCACTGGAGGTCACCATAGCTACTCAGGAAGGTCATCTGAGGTCAATTTGAGGGCTAAATAATTGCCATAAGGTCATCTGAGGTCAACCCGAGGGCCAATTAACCTGCCTGGGGCAGGGGTCATCTGACATCATCATGAGACCCAGGTATATGCAAGGTGTTGTTTGAGGTCAACTAGGCTCTTGTTTGGAGCCCAGGATCATCTGAGGTCAACTTGACATCCAATTACTTCCACAGGGGTCCTTTAAAGTCAACACTGTTCTCATTTGGAGGAAGGGCAATCATTAAGGTCACCTTGAGATCCAATTAAGCAGCCAGGGTTCATCTGAGGTCAACCAGAGAGCCTGTTAGGGTTCATGTGAGGTCAGCGCAGCCTTTGTTCAGTGCCCAGAGGTCATTTAAGGTAAACCTGAGATCCAATTAATTGCTTGGTTTGTCATTTGAGGTCAGCCTGCCCCTCATTTGATGCCAAGGGGTCATTAGAGGTCAATCACAGTCCTTGTTTCCTGTCTGAGGTCATCTGAGTTTAATCTGAGATGTGACTCTCACTGCAGGGTCATCTGAGGTCAACCCTCATGGTTGTGGCACAGGTCAGTTCAGGTAAACATGAGTTCTTATTACTTATGAGGATCACTGGAGGTCCAGCTGGCTCTTGGCTCATCTGAGGTCAACATGCTAGCAAATTAGCTAAAAGGGGTCACCTGAGGACAGCATGATATCCAATGATCTGCTTGGGGGTCATATGAGGTCAATGCTGCTCTCATTTGATGCCTGGGGTCACTGAAGGTCAGTTTAAAACCCAATAAATTGCCCAGGGTCACCCTGGCCCTTGTTTTCGTCCCACAAGTTATTCGAAGTCAAATTGAGAACCAATTAATCTGCACCAGAGTCACCGGAGATCAACCTTAATTCCAATTAGTTACCCCAAATGATCATTTGAGGTCAGCCTGGCCTCCTCTGGTGCCAAGAGGTCATCTGAAGTTAATCCAGACCACATTTCCTTAGGGTCACTTGAGGCCAACCTTAAATCCAGTTAGTAGCACAGGGGTAATTTGCAGCCATCTCTAGCTTTCATTTGCTGTTATGGGGTCTTTGAAGACCACCCTGGACCTCACTTGCTCTCCTCGGTCAGTTGCTGTGCAATGGGGACCTCTAAATTTATGCCCACTCTCTCCAATCCCTTAATCGGATGCATAGAAGATATCTGAGATCCATCTTAGGCTCTTCTCTCTTCAGTATTTTGTGGCCATATTCTGCCTCTATACTCTGCTAAGGTTCTTCACAGGTCAACCCCAGCCCTTTTGTGCTTCTCAAAGATTGAGAGTGGTCACAGTCGGCTCTTCTTCTGTGTTATGGCTATTTAATCTCAGCTACAGGCCTAATTTGAGGGGGTTGCCACAAGAGTTCAAATCTCCTTCCCTAGGTGGGTGCAGGCTGGGATAATCTGTGGTCATCTTCTACTTCCATTTTGTCCAACAGTCAGTTGAGCCCAGTCGGATCCCACACTTTCACTTTGCTGCAGGTGCAGGTGAGGTCAGCTCCTGGTTTGATTTGGGGCAACCTATATAGCTTGAGTTTAATCTCAGCATTTATATTCTGCTTACTGGTCATCTCAGCTGAAATCCATTCTCTGTACTGTGGAAGATGGTTATACAAGGCTAGCTACTAATCTGAGCTGCTCCACAGAGATTATCTGAAATTGAATATTCTTCTCATTTCTTGGGTAGGATCTCGCAGTCTGACCGAATTTCACTCTCCAGTGTATTGTGAGGTTAAACCTCAGTGTTGATTTAATGGAGTAGTTTGTCCTAGTTCATGTGACATGACAGTTTGCTGCTCAGACATTTTCAGAGGTCAGGTAATACTTCAGATTTCATAGCAGGGGTCAACTGAGGAGAAGCATCTCTTTTTTCATCATCAGGTGAGACACTTTCCTGTTGAAACCAGGCCACCTGGGATGCACGGTACACACAAGTGCTCTATGTTTTAGTAGAGCCTGCCTCCCATTACAGACCACAGAAACAAGGTGACATTGGCAGGCAGTACTTCTGTGGGATAAGAGTTCAGTCAGGAAAACAGCAGGAGAAAGCCTCAGAAGTCAGAGCCTGCTTTCTGCACCCCAACTTCCCCTCCTCTTCCTCCTCTCCCTCCTCCTCCTCCTCTTTCATCTCCTCCTCCATGCTGCCAACCATGGGTATGTTGGACTGCCTGCACAGTGTCAAAACCCAAATAATATTTGTTCAATGACAACCTGAGAAATTGAAGGTTTTAGCCATCTACCTAAATCCCTGAGACAAAAAACACAGCCAGACCTTCTTTAGGCAACAAAGTCACTGCTTTTCTGCATGCCTTTTCTCTGATTTTTCTTCTTTAATCTTCAGCACTTTATCACAACTCAACACCAACATCTAAATGGACCCAGGTTATTTTAAAACACTAATTTATTTGCTCTGTCCCTGCAAACAGAACTAATGCCAGGTAGGCAAATGAACAGAGCATTGCAGCTGTTTACACATTCTTCAGTATCAATGAGGAAAATAGCTTTTGTTTGGCTTTAGTTCGAAATTTTTCTTTCCCAGCAATAGTTACCATAAATTAGGGGACCAAACTGTCTTCCAGAATAATTCAAGATATAATAAATACAGGAAAGAAAAGCTGAAAAGCAATACCAGATCTTGCAAAAGGTCTAGCAACAAGGAAAGGGCTGACAACTCTGGTGTGATCACAGTTGATGTGAAGGCCTGGGTGACTCCAGACAGGCTCTTCTTTATTACTGGGATCCCTTTTTCAAGCAAGAAGTGACTGGCATCAACATCCTAAGAATTGAGAACAGATATAAAAGGTAGCTGATATAAAATAACACGTTTGACAATGAAGTCAATGGAACGCCATTCATTTATATCAGCTCCTTGTTTACACTAGTGGCTGTACAGGCTTTTTACATCACAGATCTAGAATTAGAGTGAAAAATAAGACTGTCATATTAAAGTGATGATATTTATTTTTCTTAAATCTGCAACAGTGATTTGGTTTACTAACTACCAAGTTTTCTAGGAATTGAGCATGTATCTCAACTCAAAAAAAATCCAAAGTTTATTGAACATCTAATAAGTTATGATCTAATAAATAAGTAAAACATCTCAAAGTATCTACTTTCTGCTTCTGTAAAAAGAAATTTTTACTTATGGGACAGGTGTAGTAATATTCTTGCTGCAAGCATATTGACTACAAGAATAGAAACTAATCCTACTACACCATTAAAACAAAAGGAGAGCTGGAAACCACATGATAAATATAGAATTAATACCTGTTTATTACCTTGAGATTAAAAATAAAAATAACGGCATTATTTTCTGTATGTTACTTTCACCCGTTTCCCTTAGTGCTTGGAAACATATTATTTCATTCTACACCCGTCAACAACAGAAACATTTTGAAAATGTGTTTTTATTCTTTTGAAACAATATGAAATAGATTGACAAAACCACAACATATACAAATCAATTTCTAGAAAATATAGATGTAACATCCTTTCTGTCTTTATTGCACTAACAATAAATGAATAACCCCTAATACCCCACAACTACGAATAAAAGAAATGAAAAAAAAAGCCTTCCTGAGAATGAGGTTTGCAATTTCTGAATATTTTTCATATGTTTAAGCTGTATCTCCAATGCAGTAGCTGCCAGAAACACATTTCACTTTGAGTAATCTCAGATGAATTCCTAAGTAAGCTTCTTTTAAGCTCATATTAAAATGTGAGTTTATAAATACTTTGGTTTCAATTTATTTTTCAGAACTCTACTGCCTGACTTATTTGAACAAAGTAAGCAGGACTTTTTTTCCTGAACCCACCAGAAGTATGAAATAAATTCCTGAATGTGCTTTTAAGCAAAAACAAACACTGAAACTAATAATCAGAAAACCCTATGACTTGACACGCAAGATTTCCTCTTCCACACTAGTTGTCAAGCAGCTAGAGAAAGAAACCTGTCCTGCATATCTTTCATTCCACATGCATTCATTCCATAGTTTTAGTATGGGGCTTATTGTTGTTCCCGTTAAAGGCTGCTGGGTTTTTTTCATGTTTTCAGTGGGCATGGGCTTCAACCTGAGGTCAGTGTTTAGACATCAAAAGACAATTTCAAGAATGTACAGAATTTGTAGTAAGAAAGACACCCAGGACTCAAATAAAAATCACTTTTCAATTTATTTTCATTATAATTTATTACTGAACTATGACAAAGTTGGGGGTGGGGGGAAGGTCTTTACCCAAATTTACAGTTTAGTGAAATGTGAATCAGCCCTCCAAAAAAGTGCAAAAAGAAAGGTGAGGCAAAATTAATTAACCAGTAGAATCACTGGAATTTTTTGACTTAGTGTCTCCATGCATGGAAAAATTAGTGCTAGGATACAAGTATATAATGGAACAATTTCAAATGCCTCCTTTTCTTGTTTCATCACATTAATACTTCACACTGAGCAAAATTAAGTATCAAACATGTTTATATCAACTATATTTTAACACAGATTAGTATCTTGCAAGGATTCCCGATTTGAGGGGAAAGTAGTATGTACCTTGATGGGTACATAACAAGAAGGAGTAAGATGAATCTACACTGAGCTATATACTCTAAGAATTCTTACAAGCATTGCTATGAAAGCAGAAGCCACTCACTCTTGAAGGCAACAGGAGGGTTGTCAAGAAAAGATCATCTGAAGTATGACTTGTGTATATCTTCAAAACTTAAAAAGAAAAAAAAGGTACTCAGGCCCAACCTGATGTGGAGTTTATTTTTTGTGTCTAATATATATGGGTTCAGAATTTATGGCAATAATTGAGGAAAACGCCACTATCAGGGCAGGACTTAAATTGCCCTTGGCTTTAAAGACATATTTATGTGTCATTTAGAGGAAAACAACACTATCAGGGCAAAAAATTGCCCTTGGCTTTAAAGACATATTTATATGTCATTTAACTTAACTGAATTTAAAGGCATACTAACAGTTAGGATCCTTTAGAGAAAGTTCTGTCTTTAAAGTATATATGTATGCATGTAAGCACGTATCTCCCTAAAGCCAAATTTTAAAATGATAATCACTGGAAGCAGAACTACTACCTTACCAGCAAAGGGATCAAAATCCATCATCATTCTGTAGAGATGCAATTAAACAATCTCTTTCATAGACAAGTTAAGCCTTCTGATATATTGAATTGCTTCCAGGAAAGCCAAAGAGTACATTTTTGAAAATGAATAGTATAATCTAACAGGGAGAAAGGTGGGGGTTTTCCACAAAAATAATCTTATAAAACTATTTTTAAAGGGATAAAAAGCAAGAAAAATTTCTTCAGGATGCTCTCAGGAACTGAAGGCATCTCGGCTGAACACAGTGTAGGCGATTACTTCAATGCCATCATCAATACCATAAACAATATAAAAACTGGGAACATATAACTTCTAATTCCTATGTGTACATAGACATCTTCTAAATATACCAAATGAATGATAGATCATAACAAATAGCCTTCTTACGCATTAAAATTTTCTACCAACTGTGGTGGAGATATGATTTTGTTTCTTATTCAACTATAAAGTTTTCTGTTGACTCACATTTCAACATTAAGTATTTCTACTCAATACCAAAGTACAAAGTTGCTTTAATGATAGATGTGATCTGTAATACACCACCCGTTGTATTGGAGATATTTCTGTTGAGCACTTCATTTCAATCTTTATTCAAGAAAAATAATGTCACACATAATTGATTTTTGCGTTTTGTGAACTTCTACTGAAATCAGGTGACATCAATAGAAACAGATGCAGATGTTGCAAAAGCATACATATAATTGCACCACTGTTGGACAATAGTCCTATGTACAGCCTGACATAGACAACAAGAAGTTAAATACTAAATGGAACATATTATTCTTTGTGACTTCTAAAATCTTTGTTGCCAGTTACAACTTTGAAACATTCTGAAGCTAAATTGTTATAAAGAAAGGCAGGTCCTGGTTAAACGTTGAATCACGTTCAAGGTTATTCTTTATGTTTGTATTAAAGATCATATATTTATCAATTTCATCAACTCAAAATGTGGGTCCAATAATCTAACCCTTCATTGTTCAACTTGTTCTTGGTATGTGAAAAGAATTCAAGGTGAAGCTCCCACAAAATTTTTCAGTCTACCTGCTCTATCAGTGACTATTGTTTAAACCATTAATTCATTACTCATACATTCTTGGTTTGTCTTTGCATCAAAATGAACAATAAAGAGAAAGTAATATTTCTGCAATTTCCTGGAAAGCCTCCTATGCCCAGGGAAAAGTGAGTACGGGGCTGAGTGGGCTCTCCCTCTGAAAATGAATGATTTGCACGTGTGTATACATTCAGTTATTTACTAAAGAGCAGAGAGAGAAACATCAAATCACCCCACCCTGGAAATATGCTTGTCACAGTCATTTTCCTAAGAAAGCACAGTTTGGAACTGTAATCCACATTTAAAAAAAAAAAAAAGGCACTGATGACACAGTTCATCCAGCTAAGGGGTGACCTGCTCCTGGCAATTGACTGAACTGTACGAGAAAGACCAGCACAAGAGCATGGAAGGGGAGTAAATAAAGATAATTTTTTTTTACTCCTTGCCTATAGAGTCTGTCGAGGACAGACAGATGCTGCACTCAAACACCTGCGTTTTGTTCTTTTGGACTGACCCATGGCAGTGATAAGGGGCAGGTTTTCCAGCATGCAAACACATGGGCTCTGCTTACAGCCACTGCTTCACAGCCCTGTGTCATACTCCAAAGGCTCATCTGCATTGTCAGCTCCTCTGGTACTTGTTTCCATTTCTATTTCGAAGGCTGGACTGACCCTTTCCAGTGTGTAGTCACTTCTTCTCAAATCTAGGGCAAGAAAATAAATTCAACAATGAAGCCAAGTAAATGTTTGAAAAGCACGTACACCCCAGGCAGTGTCCAACCCAGTGACTGGTGGCAGCCTCTTAGCTGTTTCCAGGAGGAAGAAAATCTGCAGTGGGGCAAATCAGAGCCAGGGGGATGAGAGCCCCGGGGGGACCCAAAATGGTGTGTGCTGATAGGAATAAACCTTCCCTGACTGTATTCATTCAGCTGATTTTCCCCTCTATTATCTCTAACTGCCACAGACACAAATAATCAAAAACAACAACACTGCAGTTTCTGTTTCAGAATCAAACAGCAATTATTACTCCATGTAGGCACTGAAAGGAAGGAGCTTTCCCCTAGCAAAAAAATAGGTGGGTGGAAATTCATCCAGAATAGCAATCTATTTTGGCTTTGAGTCTTTTAAATCTGCCCCACATCAAACAGAAGCACATTCTATCAAATCTAACATGAACAGGCAATCCAACTAAGCAGAAGTAAGGGCTGCAGTGTATAGGACCCTATCCCGGGGCCAGGAAACCTCCAGTGAGTTTTTCCCCGGCTAAGGGATTGCCAATTTTTAGATCATTACTCTTTCTCATTCTAAAAATTATTGCTGATGTTATCTGTAGTGATGACCCTGGAAAAATGAGCTACCATTTTGCAAAGCAAAGGAAACAATTCAATGGATAAGAGTTTTCATGCTGAATGCTAACATCAGGTTGATAGGCTCCAACCCTTACACAGTTGCTGGGCAAAAGAGCAAGGTAAAAGAGCAATATTCTCATATCGGCCTATGCACAGAGAGAGTGTGCCTGCTATAATCTTTCAACTCAATAGAATTTTGGTTCTTGTCTTTATAGCACGCCTAGGCCTTTACTTCCTTGCACTTAAAAAGTTATAAATAGATTAAAAATTAATCTTTACTTTGCATACCAGGAAGTTTCAGCCTCCTGCAGCAAGAGTTACAACGATGCTTTGTGATGAAGTTTCTTATTGCACCTTCTCCTAGGTTTGCTGGTCCAAATACCATCTTTCCAGATCTAAAAGAAATATTATTAAATAATCAATGAACTGAAAATAAAGCAATTGTAGGGGAGGTAGATGATGATGTTTTCTATTTTTTAAATCAGAGATGTTAGTCCTTTGTATAAAGACAATCAAAGCTCAGCGTACATCACTAGTTTCTTAGCTCTGGGACAAGAAAACTGCCAATTCTGGTAAAGTATTAGCCTACATATACCCCACACTACTCTTCCTTCCTGCTGCATCTCAGAGATGCTCTAAAGGGAGACAGGACAGACCCAGCAGTTCCTACTAAAATGCTCAAAGAAAATTTGGGCACAGTGACATTTAGACAATATACGCCAGAATCTGAGTGACTCTGTTGCAGCCACCGCTCATTCTCATCAAGCAAATGGTTTGGTTCCGGTTTTAATGGTAGGCACCTGGGAACAAACCAGAACTAGCAAGAACTTACTTTTACCTTATTTAAGAACAGAAAGCCAAAAGCAAGCAGAGCCCTAGTCACATCAATATGCAGCACAGAAAAAAAACCACAGTACACTGCTGACAAGCAAGGCTTTAAAATTTATTGGCTTCTTCCTATGCTCATTTCCATGTGTCTGCACTCAGGCCAATTCAGCAACATTACTAGGGGATCCATTTGTGGAAGCGTATTGCATATTCTGAATGAAGCTGACACAATTACAAACAGAAGCAAGCTATATCCACACATGTATTAGAAGCACCACATAATTATAACAGATTCTTAATGTAGTCTGAAAGATCAGTGTTCATTAATTTTAATAGTGCTCCACCATTATTCTCAAGAATTTAATTGACATTCTAGACATCACGGAACACAGCACACAAGAAACACTTCCAAAGAAACTTTATGAATGCTAGTATTTTATTTTAATGATATGCAGAGTGGAAACAACACATTTTAAAATCTGAAATCAATTACAGCTCTGGGAAGCTACAGAAAAAGATTTTAACTCTCTCAAACCTATCTGTAATCCACACTAACAAAATATATTCTCTCTAAAGAAAGCAGTTTTCAAATATGACACTCTCCCCTTTCACACGGGAGAAAAGCAATGATTAGCCAAAACTACTATAGAAAGCTTAGTATTTCTCTAATTTCTGGCAGACACTAAAGACTATCTGTCTCCTGGAACATCTGAAGGACTCGTCTAATCAGCCTTTACTGCAAATTAGTACATCAAACGAAGCAAGAAGTGAAATATTATTTAAGTGCCATATATACACTTCAAATGACATGATGCTATATAGCCATTTCAATCCCTTGGTATAATCTGCTAAAATGCCAGCAAGAATAGAACATACTTAAGTATTTGCTTGGGCAGGCATAGGAAATTGAGAAGACTTCACTAACTCCAAGGCTACAGAATCACTCTGATGCTTCCTCTGACCTGTTATTCCATGCAAAGTGCAGCAAATAGCACAAGACAGACTGATAATTTTCTCACACTGTTGTGAGATAAACAGGGATAAGTCTGCAACACATGTGAAGTAATCTTTCCTCTCTACCCAGCACTGGCAATGGTTCAAGAGGAATACTGCATTTAAATTTGGAAAACTATTTCAAGAAATATGGGGATAAATTGGGAAAATAATAAGAATGACCAGCAGTCTAGAAATCACGACATACATGAAAAGATAAGGGGGTAGCCTAAAAAGGAAAAAAAGAAATTGAAGGAGAAGATGGTGACTATCTTTGAGCTTGTTGAAATCTTTTTCTCTATGTCGACAGTAGACAGGACCAGAAATAAACTTTTCAAGAGGGAAATCAGGAAAAATCTCTCAGACAGTAATGATAGCAAACTATTGAAAACAGATGCTCTAGGAAGTTTATAAGGTCATCCTTGGAAGACCTTAAGACTTGTCTGTACAAGACCTGTAAAGCCAGGAATGACCTGGTGCAGAAGAAGAACCAGCTGAACTCTTTGGGTCATGTTTTATAAACAAGGTCACTCTCCTGGTTATTCAAGGTCTGATTTTGTCTCCAAGGAGAGAAAAATAGCGAGCCCAGCTTTCCTGTTTCCCAAGCAGGTGCATTAATATGACCTAATGGGCTTAAAAAAACAAAACATGTTCCTCCTTTTGTGCAGAACCTTACCTAATAGTTATGCTCCACAAATACCTACCAGATTGTACCAGACTGGTCCTGGCTGGCAGGCAGGTAACACAGACTGTGCTGATGCAAAGAGTGCTCCTTATAATCCAGAGCTACAAATGCTCACAGCAGACAATAAGACATTTACAGGGCTTTACTGATGGAAGGTAAAGGACTGTGGGGGGCTTCATGGCAAGTAGCACCTTTCCAGGGAGGTGCTCAAGTCATTTATTCAGTACGTTTTTGTAGATTTAGCTTCCAGTCCACCTGTTTCAGTCATGCAGGTTGCTATAGCAGAGGTTCAGTTCATGCAGATGTTTTGTCTACTGGCAGCAATTCAACTGTAAATTGTATAGCTGGAAGTGCACAGCTTGGTAAATATTCAATAGATTTGTTCTTCAAAACACATGCTAATGAGTAGCTTCAGAGAACATGGTCTCCACTCGTTACTAAACCCTTCAGCCCATCACTATGCTCGAGAGCTTTCAAAAGGGAGAGTAAGAGACCTAGCACCTCTGACTCCTCCTTTTCATGTGTTTGTAATTTTTGACTGCCAGTGCCCTTTCTCTCACCTCTCTCAGAAGGCCTAATGCATCAGTTCTTTCCAATTTGAAACTCAGCCCACTACCTTCCTCATCTCTGAATCTGCTCTACAGACACTCCGCACCCAGTGTCTGTGAAAGCTTTACCCACGTGGACTTTGTTGTGGATTTGGCAAGTAGGACACGCTAAAAAGAGCATCCAGAGTACTGCTTATGAGGCAATTCTTCCCAACGTTTGGGCAGTACTGGAGTTTGCAGGGATCGCACTGTGTCACAACCTTGCTGCTGTGCCTGGATTACTTCTGCTTTTAAAGGAAATCTTTTCGTGAATATTATACCTGCATCATTTTATCACTTCATACATCCTATGCAGTGCACATGGCCAGATCTTCAATTGATGTTAAATATCCATGAACTTACACTGATTTACATCAGCTCAGGATCTGTCTGAGATATCACAGTATCAGGCATACTTTCCAAACAGACCTGTTATTTTTGTCTTGGTGCTGTATATAAAACCAAGACACAATGCACTATCATAGAGCTAGAAGTCACATTTTGCCATTACAAAGTCCATTTCAAGACAGCATGCAGGATGCATGAAAGAAAAGACTCATTACAAGATAATGACATCAGCCACTAAATCAATGGAATTAAAGAAGCAAAACATAAATAATTTAACTATAAGTAGTGCTAAAATTTGAATCAGCCCCATCAGTCAGATGCCATCTATTTTCTCTCGGGCTTCTAAGAGAACGTGAGCTCAAAGCAACTTCTGAGGCAGCGCAGAGGTTTCGATTAAGTATCTTACCTACAAATGAAAACTTAAAACAGATCTTGCTACCACCAGAAATGTTTCTCTTGTGAGCAAATGAAGGTTAGAACAAAGACAGTGCTTTTACATTGTTATTCTTATTACTATTTGAGAAAGTGTTTCTTAGAATTGGGTATCTGTTAGCTGCTTACAGAATCCATCCACAGTTTCACTGCCTTACTCCTTTAGATCCCGGAATCAAAACAATATAGTTTCACAACTTGCTGTTCTGAAGATTTCCCTGAACATAAGAAAATCAAGCTGATTTTGATTAATTAATCAACACTTGCTTTTTAACTAGGACTTGGCTGTTTTGCAGATGATAAAAAAAAAAAACAACAAAAAGTTCTGAAAATAAGATCTGTGTGATCAAACTTTGCTAAGCATGACAAAATTATTTAATGACAAAAATAATCCAGAAGGACACTAATAAACATAAGCTTCAAGATAATGTAGATAAATATTATTCCTATTTTAAAGAGGATAAGCTGAGTTGCCATGTGAAGTACTGTGGTCAATGACTGGCCACAGTCTTCAGTAATAACTACTACAGTTTATGCTACCACCGATATAAAAAATCCACTTGAACAGTAGCAAACCAGACTTTTATACATCTGTAGCAATACCTTAAAAATGTTTGCTAAGATCTAGTGAGCAACTACATGATTGACCTCTCTGTCTCTCTGTCCTAAGCTATCCTTGTGCTTTTGTCACGGTCCTATGACCTACTTAGGCAAAAGACTCTGTCACTGTGAGGTGCTGTCCTGGTTTCGGCAAGGATAGAGTTAATTTGCTTCCTAGTAGCTGGTACAGTGCTGTGTTTTGGATTTAGGATGAGAACAAAGTTGATAACACACCGATGTTTTAGTTGTTGCTAGGTAATGCTTACACTAGCCAAGGACTTTTTAGTTTCCCATGCTGTACTGACTGAGAAGGCTGGAGGTGCACAAGAAGCTGGGAGGGGGCACAGCCAAACTGGCCAAAGGGACATTCCATACCATGTGACGTCATGCTCAGTACATAAACTGGGGAAAGCTGGCCAGGGGGGCCGCTGCTCGGGGACTGGCTGGGCATCGGTCGGCGGGTGGTGAGCAATTG
>NW_008795939.1:5374977-5421745 GCF_000699145.1 Aptenodytes forsteri
GAGCGAGCGGGCGTGGTGCTCAGTTGCCGACTGAGGTTAAACCACGACAGGTGCTCATCATATTTTTGATGTTGCTTCCAAAATAAGTATTATACGGCCGATACACCTACACTCATAATTAAACATTCCTACAACATTAATACTGTCATTTGTTACTAATCTTAGAACCTGCTTCCAAAATGAACTTGTTCTGAGTTCTAGGCAAGTCATCTGATATTTCTGTAGTTAACGGGCCTTTGTATTAAATCAGACTATTCATATTTATATCTTCCTTCCTTCCAAACATGAGACACGCCCTCAATCAGATGACATGAGCTGAGCAAGAGAGCCAAGCTGAGCACAAGACAGTGGAGGGGCACGGATGCTGGGGCACAGTTGGAGGGATGTGTGGGTTTAGGAAGACTCCCCAGAGAAGAGGACCCTGCAGGACAGCAACCATCAACACCACTGCTTCTCCTCTCACTACAGCAAATACCAGCGAGGAGCAAGGTCGCAGGATGGGAGAACGGCCATGGTTCTGATTCTGAAATTTCATGCATGAAGGCAGACTGCTACTTCTGTGTAGTCTCTCTAGTTTTTGTGACTTTCCACACATGATTTACCATTTCCGTATCACGGCTCTGAGACTGTAACGTGCAGTATGCTTAAATGCACCACTAGGACCTATTGGAAAGATCAGAGATGCAGAGACCCTCTCCTCATCCTCTTAAGCCACTGTGGCCCCATATACTCCATGAAACAGTGCCCCACCAGGCAGGGGAAACTGGACTGCCACATTTAAGTTACTGAGGACCTCCTTCAGTGCAAATCTGTGAAGAGACTTATAGGGTCTTCCGTTTCCCATTCCTGCTCTCCCTGCATAGCCCTGGGAAACTCCTGTGCTCCCAGCACAGCAACACAGACTCTCCCCACCCTTCATACACCGCTTACCACATGCTGGGAGCTGAGATACTTACAGCCCCCCAAGCCCACAGTCCTCCAAAGCACAGAGGAGGATGTAGTCTCTCCATTGCCATCATACCTTCATTTAACCCAAACACCATGTGAAAAATAATTAAATCACTCACACAAACCATAAAAAACACCCTAAATATACAGACTGTTGGCAGAACATCTGAAGTGAATGATAATTTCATCAGAAAGAAACCTACTTTTTGTCTTCAGGTTTAATCACAGATGGATCTGTAAGGTTTTCCCCAACACCTACAACAAAATGAACAGTGTGTGTTACAAAGGAAGGTAATAATGATTTCATAATCTGGCACTTAACAAAAATGTAATTATCCATTTTCTTTGTAGATCATAAAGTGTCATAGTTAAAGTGGTCATGAGTTAAAAAGAAAATGCTATGAGCATAAAAATCTGTTAAGTATTGGCAAACACATAGAGTTATTACAGTCCTGACTTCAGCTGCTTTGAGGTTTATTTATATGTAGATGGAAGGCTTATTCAAATGCACTAAATATTATGCTGAAGCTGACCTAAGCAAAATGTGACCAACCGCAAGACTGCTATTTAAGTTGGAGTAAAGGTATTAATCAGATGAGGATCTAACTGATACGAATAGATCTACTCTCAGATACATGTTCTCTTCAAGGTAACAAACACAACAACCCACAACTTCGTGATTCGCAAATGCTTGGGTCTGTTATCCCTTTTTCTTCTGGGTGGCCATGGAAGTGTATTAAATAAGTAATTTCGTTATGATACGTGAATGCTGATACCTATGTTGCAGTTTTCCTCAAACTGATGACATACTACCATTTTACCAAAAAGCTCTTTTCTTATATCTGAGGAAATCATTGTGCTTTTACACTAATAAAAAAAGTCTATGATCATATGATATGCAATTATTTTTATTTCAATAGGCCACTGATGGTAAGGTTATATTCTGCAACGAACACCAGTAAAGATTATGGAAATAGCATTCTGTAATTGAAATACTCCCAAATTGCAATATTCTTCAATGAAAGTCATTTCAGTTGATGTAAATTAGACAAAATGTGGTGTATATGTATGCAGAGATGGCCCTGGTATTATATAGTAAATGGTAATAGAGATTAATCCTATTGAACTCCAAGGGGAGCAGCCGTTGCACTTTTCCTAACTCCAGATTAGAGAACTACAAGACAAACATGAGACCAAAACTAGAGCAGATTTCAGTTTGTTTGACATGGAAACTGAAGCTCCAGTCTTGATGAGATTTACATAGATGTTTAAATTCTCCATGTTTGAGCCAACACAGTTGGTCTGGAACTGTCAAGAGTTGTATAATAAACCCAAGCAAACTTCAGACAAATTCTAGTAGGTTATAGTGAAGACACACTTAGTCTTTCTGTATTTTTTTTCATGTGCAGCTAAAACCAAATGAAGGCAAGGATGGAATTATAGGTTTATTTTGCATAATAAGCATGTCTTTTTGTAATTCACAGCTTCTGGATGCTGTAAAATGTAAATATGTTAAGTTTCTGTCTACCCATACGCATTTTCCTTGACAGAAATGACAAACAATAGTGTTTATACTGTTTGATGGGTGCTGTTCATCTTCTGAACATTGTCAACTGTTTTATCTCTTTAAAATATGCCATGTTCCCACTTACACATGTACAGTAAAGTGATCACATGCTCTTTGAAGGAGTCACCAGATTTTGTGAATAGCATTCAGGCTTGCAGTCTATGTAAACTGCTTACAGATTTATTAATATGAAAAATAAAAAAATACAGATAGCAGTTCGCACTCTTCTGACAGATATACACATACATTTAAGTGTGCATATATACATAGGTACGCTTGAATCTCTGTATTATTCATATATCTTAATAAAAAATAAAAATAGCTTAACTGTGGAGTGTTTTTTTGGAGCTGGCTGAAATGTTCCTGCACACTATCTACCTGCTCTTTTGCCCATTCAGCTTAGACGTATTTGAAGCCAAACTATTTTCCCATTACACCTACATTAATCCAGAGTGTTTCTGTGGATATTCATTTATCAGTGCTGCACCACAGATATCCAGGGCTTTCTTGAGCTTTGCCAGTATGTAAATGAGAACAGAATTTGGCCCATTCCTCAGTATTAAATTTTGAGAGAATTGCTTTTCATTGGGTTTCAAATAGTGATCCCATGCTAGCAGTCACCTTGCAAATCCAGGACCAGGAGCTCCCCACGGGTGTACACATAGGTCCAGTGAGAGAAGGCCAGCATCAGCTCTTCCAGCAAGCTGCTAGGAGTAATCTCGTCTCCGTTGTTGTTGTTGTATTTCCGAAACTCACCAGTCATGTACTTCTCAATGGTCAGCCACTGGTTCGCTGAATGGCAGTAGATGAGGAAAACTTCCAGGAACCTGTAGATATAAATGCTGTCCATGAGGAGCTGGCAGGGTAATGAACATCCTCACAGTCAGCACATGGCATGATGCAAAACAAATATACCAAAAAGGAGGACATGTCTTCCCTAGTTGGAGCGTTTTGAACAGCAGGAGGTACCAAATGGTAGACAGTACAAAGGCTTTCTCAGTTTGATAACTCTCAAAAGAAAGCACTTGATCAGAAACTATAGTTTATGGACAAACAACATAATCTGGTTTACTCCAGCGCACTGTAAATGAGCTAGATCAAATTATCTTATGTTGATTGTATAAAAGGCAATTCTCGCTTAAGTCTAAGGAACAGCATTATGAAGAAGCTTATTTTGCCATTACATGTAGCTATAAAGACAAAGTTCAAAGCTGCCTACCTTTCCTCTTAAAAAGTTGATTAACTATCATTAGACTGTCTAAGCAGCAGCTATTTCAACCCACTATGGAAAAGAAGGCTGCACTAGACCTGGCACACAGCTGAGAAGAGAAACCTTTGGCACCTAATACTTAAAGACAGTGATTTTACCTTGGAGTATAGGGAATAGTATGAGGCTTCACTTGATTGAAGGTATAGATTAGCTTCTGGGCAGCCCTTTGCTGTTGGATCTCCTGAAGAAAATAATGTTATAAACATTACTTTCATTTTCATGAAGAAAGGTGCCATGAATTTGTCAAAACAAACAAACAAACAAACACACACACACACACACACTTGACTGTGTACTGTTTACAAATGGGAAATATATCTTCCTCAAAACCTTTTTCCTTTCCAAAAGATAACATCAAACCACATGTCAACCATGCTGAAGGCATTCCCATGTAAGCAGTATAACATTTAAGGCACATCAGGCTAGACCAGCCAGTGTGCCTTTATGTCTGAACTCACCCTCAGGCAGAGATGTAACACTGTGCCATCATGAAAGATCTTTTGCCAAGTCTGAACCACCTCTGGCAGAAAAGACTTCACAATAAATACTTGTCCCAACTTTAATACATCATTCTCAGACCAAGTACAAATGACCTTCATGGCCCTCCGCAGACCCCCATCCATCTCCTCCCGTGACAAGACTTGGATCATTGCAGCCATACCACGCTGGGACCAGGAAGACATGCTTTTATCGAGGTTCATAGGTGAACTTTCTTCTAGCCGATAGACTGTCACCTCCTCTCCAGCTTAAATGAAAGGAAGTTTTGTTAGCAGAAGTCACACATTGCAGAAACAGGAGAGAACTGCATTTTGATTTGGTATCTTAAAATAAGATACCACTTTACATACCTTTGTAAGCCACACTTTAAAAGAGAGCTTTTTTATCATTACTGTTCATCTGTCCGAAAACTTCCCCAGCCTAAATTTACACTACTTACTACATACGTTCTGCTTAAGATCTGCTGTGATAACAGAAGTGGTCCAAAGAGCCTGTATTAAGCCTCTAAACAGAGATGAATTTAAGACCTCCTGCACACTTCCACACAAACAAAGCTCACTGATACTCAGGCCTACATAAATCAATCTCATTTGCCACAGCTTTTTAAGTACTTAAAGATGGTTGAGCTTTAAAAGTACGTATTTTTAAAGGGTTACCATTTTATGTCCAGTGTATGAACTTTAAATATCCTCAGTGTGGCTCCCTCTATGCACTTACGCAGAAGGGGAATTTTTAGTAAGACTTGTTTTAAGTTAATCAAGATCCATGGAACACTCACAGTATTGTCCTTGTAACTGTGCTTAACAAAAAAAACCAAATAAACAAGGCAAACACACACAGCTTGTAATAGTTACCGACTACAAAATTAAAGGGCTGGAGAGCGCCACCTTTTGACACAAACAGACAGCTGAGTTGTTTCAAAAGTGGTGACTTGGCCACGGTGAGCCAGGGAAATTAGGTTGAAAAGGACATGACTTTCCTTGGAGAAAGGAATCCCTAGGAGAACAAGCTAAAGCAAATTAACAGGAAGTTTACAGTTTTGGTGGTTTAAACTGAGATTTGTCTTTTTCCTAGAAATTCCAATGTTATTTGTACTGCAGAAAATTTCAGATGTTCTGCTCCTGCTAATAATGTTTTTCTGAAAGCAGAACATACCTGGTAAGCTTTAACTCAGTCGCACTCTGTTTCCCTATATAGTTGTAATAGCATTCCTCTCTTGCAGTGTAAGCGAGACACCTTTCTGTTGCCATCATTTGTAAAATAACAGAAAAGTGGACTGATTTTTTAAACCTGGCTTTCCTTCTTGCAACTCACATTATTTGCAATGTTAATTCGTAAGGAACAGGTTTTCACTGGCAAATGTGATGAGGTAAATACATCTGCAAAATGGCAAAGAATGCCATAAGGAAGGACAAACTGGATTCAGATTCGTAGATTTCTCCCCTGCTCCCAAGCCTACCTTCACCAGTTAGCACAAATGTAGATGCTGTCGAACGCTGCAATTTGCACACACTTTAATTTAAAATAAAGCAATGGAAAAGCCAGTGTCTTACCTAAAAGACAGACACTTGAATAAAGATACTATAACTAGGCATATTTTTTAATCTTACATTAATTCTTCATTTTATTATCTTTTGACAATTTAATACCTAGAAAGGTGTCTCCTGGGAGCTTCAAAGATTAGAATGTTCAATATGCTCATAGCTATATTAATTATCTGCAGCAATCTGGTCCCAAGAAATCCTATGATGTTGCAAGAATCAGCAATTAGTTGCTGTGAGACAAAATATTCTACCCATTGAAAAGAAGGCACCTAGATCTCAAGTGTCTAGAGGCAGAGCTTCTGCTGCTGTAAGCCTGCACACCAATTTCAGAACTCTTCCAAACGATTTATGTATTATTCTCTACCACTCCTCAGTTACAGCACAGTTCTCTTTTCCTTGTAACACTGTAAGTCTTCTGTACCAGGTACAGGAGTAGTGCCCTTTCAACCAATACCTGGTTTTCTTCTTGATGGGATATCCTATACATATATCTATACATACATAGATATATCTATACACATATATATATATGTGTATATACTAGAGAAAGAGAGAGACAGAGAGAAGGCAGGTATTAAGGTTAAGGGGAATCTTTTTGTTGTCTTCAGCTATCCTAATGACAGGTATAGAGAAGATGGGGTTAGACTCATCTCTGAGGCTGACAGTAATCACATGTATATACACTAGAGAAAGAGAGAGACAGAGAGAAGGCAGGTATTAAGGTTAAGGGGAATCTTTTTGTTGTCTTCAGCTATCCTAATGACAGGTATAGAGAAGATGGGGTTAGACTCATCTCTGAGGCTGACAGTAATCACATGAATGCCAACAGATAAAAGCTACAAGAAATACTGGGAAAAATACTAGGTTCACAATGAAGTCAGTCAAACACTGGAAGAAGTCGTCCAGCAAAACTGAGGAATCTCCATTTGTAGACATATTCAAAATGCAATTGGACAAGCCCTCAGCAACCTGATCTGAATTGGTCACAAAGGGAGTTGAACAGATGACTTCCAGAAGTCCCTAAATTACTGCATGGCTACAATTCTATCCTGGTTCATCTCTTTTAGAAAAGAAGAATTGTTGAAATTAACCCAAGAAAATTTCTCAAACACAGTCTTTAAAAAGATAATGCACTGACTATTTATAAAGCAAAAGACATAACCAGAAGTTGGTACTCACCGAAGAGCTGGACTGGTGTAAATGGTATGGTCTGAGCAAGTCTCATTAAGTTGTTTCTTTCAACAGCTGCAAGCAACATAGATTTCACTACTATACTGAATAAACAACAAGCTGGCTGAGTTTCAAAAACATCTGGTGGCACTTTACTGTAGTGTACAAAGCCAAGGAGGCTGCAATATGATCCTGTGTCAGATCTGATCACCGTTCTACCCAGCTAGCAACTCCCCTTTGCATGCCCATGGTATCTCACAAGCATCAACTGCCACTCTTTCCCCCGTTCATTGATTCCCTTCTTCCAAGCAAACAGGCTTTCTGGGATAAGCCCCTTGCATGCTGGCTAGAAAGACTGCTCCTCCTCCTCCTTCCACCAAGGGCTGCCCCTGCTTCCTCCTCCTGCCAGCTCCAGTGCAGCAACATTCACACTGTGCCAATGAGATGCATTGGCCCCAGCTGCCCTCACTGCCTGTGACTATCAGGCTCAGAAGCACCTGGGGATTTAGCAAGGCATCACAGGAAAATCCAAGCTTGCCCTGCACAGAGCACTGTTTCTTCATCTGGGCTCCTCACCAAACAACATCAGTAACATTATTATATCTCCCTAATTGGCAGCTTATTTCTCAGGCAAACACCTTCAAAACTTCAGAGTGCCAACTAAGTATTTATGGATTGTCCTCACAATGACTTAGTTATCAGGAAGGGGGACAGAAGTGTGAAGTAAGCTGCAAAGAGGGTAAGACTAGAACACGGAGGCAACTTGGATGCTGCTGTGCTGACTGCCTAATTTCCCTATTCAGTGGCTGAAGACAAAACTAGCATCCAAAGCAGAGTGAACCACAGCAGAGCTGTGTTCCTCTGCAGAACAACCGAAAAGCCCTGATGGCAGACTCTTCCAGAGCTTGGACACTGTCTGTCCTTCTTTTCAAGATTACTTCTCTGAGCAGAAATTAATTAGAGATTATTTAGCCCAGAAGGAGAGAGCGAAGGGGACTCATGACGTGCCAACCCGTGAATTAGGGTCCTCATTTAAGAAGATCTGCATTTCAGACTCCACTTCAAGGCTTGTTTACATATTCCAAATTCAACAGGCATTGGTTAACATGCCTGAATAGTTTTGGAGCATGGAGCAAGGTCCTCCCTTGATGGCTCACTAGGAGCATGCTCTAGTCATGGAACTAGTGCATAGCAGGGGCAAGGATGTGAACAGGGGAGATGCCAGACCTGTGCCATCTGTCAGACCCTGCCAGCGCTCACTCTAGAGCCTCCAGAAGCAATGTGAAGTGCACTTGCACCAGCTCCTGAACTTTGGTCAAAACTCAAGTTCTGTTGGGTGTGCAGAGAGGCAGAACTGTATTTGCCTACGCAACATGATAGCAAAAATAATGCATAAGCAGTATATGCTGCAGGATTTTAGTATCAAACTTTTGGGCTTAGTTGGCTAAATTCTATCCCGATCTTCCTGAGGAAAGAAAACCTACACTGGAAACCTCTCGAGACGTTTGTCAACTCATAATGGAAACCACTCTCATTTGTGCTAAAAAGTTCTACCTAATTTCAAATAGCATGCCTGATGAGAGCCAAATTAATCACTGCAACAATGCCACAATGTCAGAGAAATTACTCCTGTACACTGATTACAAACCAGAAGGTGTTATTCCCAGTGAAAATCGCATAGTTTTTTGAACTTCAGGAGGCTGCTAATGCTTCTGGTTTACCCTAGGCTTCCCTTTAAAGGAGGCCAAGTCCTGTAGGCAACAGAGACATCTACTGGCAAGCTCTCCACAGTTCTCCTCTGGGAAAAACTGAAATCCAAGCCCTGTGGGAAAATCTGTGCATACTCAGTACAGGAAAAGACAGGACTGCAGGCAATTAGCATCCAAATGATTTATTCCCTGCCAGATTTCCAGGAGTTCATAGGTATATAAACACAGATTAAGTAGTACAGGACCAATTAACTGAAGAAACCAATTCCAGAAAGTACAAAGGAGGATGTAGGAGGTGTGAGGGGAAGTGACAGCTATAAACAAATGAGTGCCTCTTCTGCTCCCCCAGGAATTGGAGCTCTATTCACTGTTTCCACTGATATTTTGAAGCGATTATCTATATTCTGCTCTGGATTTGCCAGAAATACCCGGAATAGAGCAATTAGCAGCAAGAAAATAATTCATAATTTTGTCACTGGAGTGTTAGGGATGAATTAATACAGAACCTTCTTAGCAGTGGGCAATTGTGCAACTCTTCAAAGTGAAAAACACAGAGCATGACAAGGGAAGAACTAATATTCTTTTTAATTTGTTAAATTACTCAGCTATCATTCTGGTGCCTCCTGCTTACCTGAGTAGTGATGATGCAGATCTTGAGATGTTTTCAAGCAGGCGAAGATATCTGAAATAATGTTTAAAGGATCATTACTTTAATTATTACAGCAGAGATAAATGCATGATTTTTGAATTCGTTCCATCCCAGAGTTTGTCATGAAACAGATTAATCAGAACTACTGTCTCAGCATTCTAAAGAGGAGAATTGCTAATAGGCTTTAACTACATTATAATGTACAGTATATTGGCAGATTTCAGTCATCAATGTAATATAGCCAGATAACTTATTTATTCAGGGAAATGGTGAGAAACTTGTCATATTAACCTCAAGGACATGTAGCTTCTCTAAGCCAATTACACCTCTGGGATATTAAACGCACTTTGCTGTCCATCATGCTTCACAGCCTCCCAAAGGCATGATTTTTCCAACTCCATCGTCAGTCGTTAAGCATTCCATTAACTATACTATAACACCAAAGTTATAATAATACTGTCCCATTAACCCACAACACCTAAAATGCTGTTAAAATATAAACAAACAGTTTCTGTGGTTACATATTTAATAGGCACAGCCAGATCAAATTTGGTCCAAAAATCTTTGTTTTATAAAAAGTCTTTTTAATAAAACCAAGATTAATGAGCATGTTTCCATTAATTAGATGAAATCACTTTGTTATATTGGAAAACAATCCTTCAAAATGCCAGATTTCAGAAACTATGTATACTGTACTACTTTTAATTCTGAAAAATGAGATAATCATCAAAACTGAATCTTCATCAAAATATTTGAACATTACACTTTTCTTCTTGGTGTATTTTATTTGCTTATATTCCCTTTTCTAGCAAAAGAGATCTTAAATAAAAAACACAAATAGATGTTGGGGGAAGGGCCAGCATTTCCACTGAGTGCCCTTGGTGATTCAAGGTCCCTTTTGCTCTCTTTCTTGCTGGACCCAACTAGTTTTGTTGCATTTTGTATGTTGTAAAACAACAAACATGAAAAGGGGAATGGGGGCTAAGTCATTCCTTTTGAGGATAGGAAAACTGGATTTTAATCAAAGCAACGGTGCGCTCTAGAGAGCAGCCCCACAACTCACTATGCTTGCAGCAGTGTGCTTCAGCACTGCAGCGTTTTGTGCACAGCCAGACCCAGAAAGAGCAGCACTTGAAGGGGAGATAAGTCTAAGAGCGACTGGTTTCTGCATCACAGCTAGCTTCAAAAAGAGATAGAAGCCCAGCTGCTCAGCCTCTTACAGCTAAGTGGCGTCAGGAAACCTGGAAGATTGACTAAAAGGCAACAAATACAAGTGAAGTTAACTAGCACTCTACTTTTGTGGAACAAAGTCATTCCTCGCTATGACCTTTAATTTCTTCATGGGCCATTTCATAATAAATCCAATGTTTCACTGATTTCATAATTTCAGGGAAACCACACAAACGGAGGTATTACACCAAACTGCAACTTGAAAAATCAAGCATACATTAAAAATTTTATATCACAATCTATTCTCAGGTATACACCCTGCTTTAACTCTCTTAGACTGCCAGGGATGAAAGCAGCACCATCATCTTAAAGAGTTTCTTCCTGCTGAAAAGGACAACATTACTGGGCAGACTAGAGTAAAAATATCTTTTAAGATTTCGCAGTTATCATGAGAAAAACATGTCCTCATAGAAAAATCATTCACTTTAAAGTACGAATTAGTAACTAACATATGAAACAATAATTGAACATTTTCCTATAACCCTCCAACTATAGTAAATGAAATTCCTTTTCGATTTTGTACTTCAGAATTGTCAGAGTGAGATTTGCAGAGAGGAATTAAAATGAGTGACAAGCAACCAAAAACTTACTGTCAGTTTCCTCTGAAGTTCTCAACCTGTTTAAAAGCAAACATTTGATATTTTACTCCAAAATTTCTGTTGTTAAGTAACACTGGTACATAGAAAGAAATGTCATCTATGTAAAGGCAAAACTCAAAAAGGTTTGATCAGCAATCATAAAACAAAATAACCCTCAGCGCAACTTTGTTCATTGCAACAATCAGCAAATAATCTTTAGTTACTGAACAATAGCCACATTTTTATGCACGTTTCTTTCTCTGCTTTATGTTGTGCTGCTCTTATGATTCTGCACCGCTGTTCATAACGTTTACACTGCAGTAACAGTAACAGTTAAAGACCACTTCAATCACACACACAATTGTTCATTTTTCAATCAATGCTGAGATGTATTCAGAGCTACATATGTCATTACCATTGCTTGCACAAAACCAGATTTTTTAAACTGATGGTCCTTCGGATTAGCAAGGCTGCAGAGAGACTATAGCATCAGCATTAACGTTAAAGCAGTCTTTGTTAGAGAAGACAGTGGATATGATTCAACTCACAGACCAGAGAGATCCCACTGAAGACAACAGACTAACTGACAGAATCAGGCCACTCAACGGCCTGCAAGTCCTGCTGGTAAGTATGCAGTTTGCCTACTGCCTATAAATGACTGGGTAAAAAAAAAAAAAACCAACCACAGGATGGGTAAAAACACAGTATCTTTCTTCCTCTTCCCCTGGTGAAATCACACGGGATGTGACAGCTTTCTAGTGTCTTTTATTTATTACATCCACAGTGTTACTAAGAGAGATATAAAAGAAATTGATGAAAATAAGAAAGAAAAGGAACAGTGAGACAGCACTGCGTGTAGAAAAAATACCCCCAATATTAAGATAATGATCAATCAAGCTGGGAAAAAAAAAATCAAAAAACCCACAATAAAATTGAAAACACTTTTGAAATCAGTATACTTTCACTAAATCTAATCAAAGCTTAATAACTATTGAAAACCCATTAAGAAAACCAAGCTAAATATTTTGTAAATGTGCAGACTCAGTACGAAAAAGATTAATCAGAGAATGAGAGGAGCTTTCAGGAGCTGCTAGCATTTTAATTATTAAAAAAGGAAACATGCAATTTGCACAGCAAAAGCAAATGCAACTTTCATGCTCGTTACATTGGAATAATAGCTATTTAAAGATGCTATGGTGATCTTAGTGATTGAATTAGAAAATTGGATTATTGTTAGATTAAAAAAGGGTGTCTATTCCACCTAAAACTATACACTTTGTTTAAATGGATCTCCTTTATCCCCATTAATAAAGCATCATTTAAAGAAACTTAAACAGACTGAATTGCCTTAACTCTTCGTTTCACAGAAATTTCTCATCCTAAGTATTTTGCAGAACTGAAGTGGAAACCTGCAGAAAGTATAGAAGTCTCTTTCTAAAAGCATGTGATGAATATCTTAATACACTAATAATACATACGAGGAGTTCCTGTTCAGATTACTTTTCTTGGTGGTTCCAAACATGCTATTACTCAAATCCTGTAAAGAGGAGAGATACTTTTACTGGTAAAATCTGCACATCACTGTCATATATAAACTGCACAACTCAAAAAGGTACAATCTTGAAAACACTTATTGTTATGCTTATTGTTAGCATCAATAATGCCACTGACAGGCAGGTGAATCACAGCATTGCCAAACCTACACTAAAATGGAACTAATTTGCTCACATTACAGTTTTCCACGCTGTCTTCATACATTTGAATAAAATACTCAGGTACCCATCTATATCTCAATACACTCACAAAAGCATGTTAAAGGTATTCTAATATGGACAGTATTAGAGAGCTCTCTTTATATTGGAAAATTCCAGTTTAGGGATAGGCTTTACAGTTGTTGAAAATAAAATGCATCCTAAACCTCTATAACAGAAGAAGGTACAGACTGAACAGCTTTCCAGTGATATTTAGATCACATATTTTCCAGGTCTTATAGGTAAAGAAGTACTCAAATAGTCTTTTAAACTTCCAGCCATATTAGGGAAAACTGGGCCAGCCGGGTCCTCCTAATGTGCTAGTCAGAAATGGGATTATTCTCCTGAATAGTAGTCAGGAAGATTTCAATCCTCAAAAGAAACAGAGTCCCCCAAAAAAGTTCAAAGACGACAAAGTTTAAAGATAAATCAACTAAAATTCAGCTTTGAATATTATCTGAAACTTAACTCACGATTTTTTTATTTCACTCATGTTTTCACCTTGTAGCTTGCTTTGCAGATGAAAAAATCTTTAACAAAAACAAAACCTTCCTACACACACCCTTGCTTTGCTTCCTGCTACCCATCAGGAGGGATTTCTGAACCACTGGTGTTCAATGGGTAAATCTGAGAAGGACCACTTTAGGAAGGATACATTCTTTAAAATGTATCATACTCCAAGCGGAACAGTTGGATGCAGCAACACTGTTACATCTCAGTGATATATATAAATTCTCATAACCCAGACAGGACTTAAGGAGAGGCACAGCGACTCAGTGGGATTTGGAGGCTGTATCTTGAAAGAATAAATTATTTGAAGTTGGCGTTCTGGAAGTGACTAGTTTCAGCCTAACTCCAATCCTGCTGTAATCAGTGGAATTTTTCTGAGAACTTTAAAAATCCCACCCTTGAGTTTTACCAAAGACATCTTAGTATGAGTTTTGAAGCACCAGATTACTTGGTCTGTCCACACAGTTTAACTGACTGTACCTTTATTTTGCTTGTTTGACCCTGTGTTTCACATTTCAAAGATTTATTGATTTAGACTCCAAGCTCAGTTTTTACAGAATACAACATCAGTAAATTTATTTCTTTCTCTCTCTCTCCACTCTTTCATACAAAAACCTGCCATTTTAAAAATTTAGATTCAAGCTCTCTTCCCTGGTATTTGGGATTCAAATTCTACAGCACTCAGAACAGCAGATCTGAAACTATCTGGTTTATTTTTATTCCTTTAAAAAAAAAAAGGCAACTCACAGCATTTACAGTGAAAAATAAGCTAGGCTTTTAAAGATCACCATTTTAATAATCAAGAGTGCTATAAGTAAAACAGGCAAGGAAGGATGCTGTTGAAAAAGGAAGAGGAAAGGATTCTTTCACAGTTCCTTTTCTTAATTTATTCTTTGTTAATTTCCTTTCATACCTCTGAGATACCCCTTCGCAATGTAGTAGAAAGATACATTTTCTTCCATTAGCTACACCATTTTAAAACAGATAGAAGTTTCTATAATCCAGATTCCTGCCCCCAGTCTTCAGGAAATTTAAACTGGTCTAGCTCCATCAAAGTCAATGAGCCTAGGCTGATTTACATAGGCAGAGGACCTTTACATTATGGACCTGCAAATTAATTCTGATAAATAATAAGATATGGTGTTTGTAAGCCAGTGGTTAAGAAATCTAAGCTTTGCAATTATAATCAATATTTAACTCCCACTTTGCAAGAAATAACTATCTCTGTGTGATAGATTAAGAGCTATGTAGCTAACTTTCCAAAATTTACTTCACTCCGCTAGCCAATTCTGCCCACAGGTTCAAGACCAAGCTGCGTGCTTACTCGTTGCCTAATGAAACATCAACACACGCGTCATTTCTGACCAACTTTTTCATACTCAGAACCACTCCGTGATTCAATAATTTAATATCCTACTTCAATAATCTTAATAGAGTGTTAACAGCTGTTAAATTATTCATTTACTCGCACACATGTGCTGTGCCAGCAGCCAACAAAGTTCCTTATCTCTCAAGAGGTATTTCATGACAAAAAACCTATAGTGCCAAGTCCAGGGATGTCAGTAGAGCTACCCTGGGCTCACCCCAGCCAAAACTATGGGCTAGGATGTGTAACCTTAGGTCTTACCTCTCGAGAATGCCTCAGGTAATCACAGAACGGTATGGTATGCCTACCGATGTCTTGATTTTTCATTTTCTGGTGCATGTAAGTGAGACGTTCCAAACCTAGCCAAAAGAGCAGGTATCAGCTATTTCCAGGGTGTAAATGAACAGCTCTGCTGCTACGAACTAAACACTGAATGCAGTGCTATAAAATAAACACCTATATACCATATTGCCCCAGCAAACGCGTAATGGGCTATAAAAGCAGTAACAGAATTTCATAGGGTTAAAACAGACTGTTTCCATTCTCTGTCAGCACATTTCAGAGGAGCACAGCCCTTCTCAGACCATGCTGTGCTGAGTCACAGCATTCCCTGGTGCTTCTCCCAGCAGCTCACAGGATGAAGCCAGTGAGCTGCATCACAGCAAAGCTGAAAGGTAAGATGAACTATGCAAAGGATTTCTGAGAATGAAAGGGCTGGAGAATTACTAAAGGAAGAATGCCATTCCCTTTTCATTCCAACAAGAGACGATGCAGAATTCATTTCTTCCCTTTGGAGGACGTGTTTCTGAGCAATGAGTAATGAATAATGCATGCAGAGGATCTGCCAGCAGATACAGTATCACAGCACTGCCTGTGAGTGTAAATGCCCTGAGAAATTCACGAGAGAGTTTATTTCTGCAATTAGCCAGGATGCCACTTTAGAAGACACCTCAGGAGAGGAGACAAGGATATCATCCTCCTTGCTTCCCACTGATTCCTGAGGATTAGTACTCTACTATCTCCCACGTGAGACTGGCAGCAGTCCCGGAAAGATTTAACTGACCTTCCATCCAACCTATGCCCCTTTTGCCTCTGCAATGAGACAGCAAATAACCAAGTCGTGTGTGCCTGCAACCTAATTCTAATTCTGTAAAAATTATGCCATGAGGTGAAAGTGGTGGATGACACTTTGAATTTGTGAATTTTTATTTACTGCTTCTCTTTAAAAGCTGTTCTGAATTTCACCGTCTGCAAAATATCACATACTTAGCTGACTGAAATTAGACACAGTGAGCCAGTTCTTGCTGTGTTTCTCTTGCTCATCCCAGACATTGATCTCCACGGGCTCTGAGCTCACTTGGGTGTTCTGGGGACAATCATCCACTCTAATCACCTGGCAAGACACAGACAAAACGACACTTGATTTATAGGATGACTAGCACCTCTGTAGTTTCTCTGACAGCCTATGACGTGGCCTTTCAGAGCATCACTGAAATGCCAATGACTGAACTTGCTCCCAACTGAGAAACAGATTTTCCCATTTTTGTTACAAGTTGCAGAAGACACATTGCTTTTGTCTAGTAAATACTACTGACGAAAGACCTAGCACTGTAGCTTTTTAAAACAAAGTTCGAAGTCCCTCAGAATACCTTCAGAGGTACTAGGTCTCAAAGTTCAAGTCTAAGATCTGTTGCTGACCTGAACATCTTATGTAAACATACCAGTGTTCAGTTTTTATCTCATTAAACAGAGATAACTCTTTCCAGCTGACAAAGATCCTGGGAATCTCTTTGTAACTTTATAAATAAATTTTTATATATGTACACATACATACAGTTACGAAAGTCACCCCATACATATGACACAATCAATATGCTGTCTGCAATGTGCTAAATGTTTGATGGATTCAGAGAAAACACTGCAGGACTCTTGCAGGCAGGAGACAACATTATGAGGCCTGGCTTGTTTGTTTACAGTTGCACATCACCTGAATGTGGCTCACCACTCCTTCAGTCTATCCTAGATTGTATGAAGCCTCCCCAAGTCCTCCTGCCAGCTAAAGTGCAAGGACTGATTCCTTTCTGTGTAAAATCAGTCATACCCCTGGTATACTACCTAGCAAAGTCTGTAGACTTCAACACGTTCAAAACTGAAATCCCACACATTCAAACAAAAGGGAAATTAAACCAAAGCCAGACACACAAAAAAGATGCCCCAATTCGTGTGCAGCATTTTAAATGTATACTTTTTCAGCTAAGCCACACTGCAGAACTGCCGTTAATGAATGAAAGAGACAGCTATGGGATATGTGATTCTCTTGCATCTGCACATACCGGCACCTGAAGGCATTTTTGATTCTTTTTTCCTCTCCCAGACTTTCTGTCTCTGTTTTGTTGTTTTGCTTTTGTTGCCTCACTGTGGTGTAGCTCACTGGATTGTAAAGACTCTGTGGGAAAGAGCCAAAAAACACCATTAAGCTACAGAGCTTTTGTTTCTAAGAGAAGATCGGATAAGACTGAGAGTTGGTAGATCTCCAAAGCAAGCTGAAGGAAGACTTGTGACACCCAAAGCTAATACTCATGCAGTTCAGTGCAAAGATGTGCACCATCACAAGATATAAACCAACAAATGTTATCCATCATCTCATACTATTGGAATCTGCTGTATTTTACCTGTTGGTAAGCAAACTTGGTAGTGGACAGGGAGGGTTTTAAACTGGCTATAAAAATGTGTACCTCTTCATTCTCCATGCATCCATCTGACCTATGATACCACTAATGTATCTCTTAGGGATTGTGTAATTTATTTTGGCTCCTGCAACTCCTGAATTGGATCCCCAGGGCAGGAGACCTCCCCTGAGTGAGCACAGTCCCTCTGTCACACCAGCTGTGTAGCCACAGCCATAGGGATCCCATAAGATGGGGAGAATCAGGGTGGCTGACACACAGGTGTGGTGCAGCTTGGATACAACTCACACTTCAGAAACTCCCTACAGCAGTCAGACCCAGCACAAAGAAAGTGAAGGAGTAATTCTGGACTCTCTGCTACTACCCTCAACTGCAGCTAATACCTCCTGGGTGCAAAGGAAACATTTTTGTAATGTCTTGGGCTCCCCAGTAAAAGATACTTGTACAGGTGTAGTGTTTTATAATTACCACCTATGGCCTTGCAGGTTTTCCCTCTTTTCTCTTTCTTAGGGGACTGTAAGCTGTTGCTCCTGCAGAAACTCCAGTCCCTCCAGAGTGGGCTGATCCAGAAGGAGGTGCTGCGTTTTAGCTTGTTCTGAGAGATGATGCTGCTGTGACGTGACCTGTTGGAGTTGTAGGAGAAGGACTTCGATTCTCTTATCTGGCCATGCCTGGGAGGACTACCCGTGCAATTGCAGTCACGATTATAGGTGGAATGTATGCACAGGGCCTTCTTTTGTTTCTTCCTTGAGCTGAAAACCCCTTTTTCATCACCTTCAGAGAATCCCCAGTTCACATAACCACCTTCAGTTTCTTCCCTGTCACCACAGGAGGGTGCTGCACTCTCTTCAATATCCAGCGATGGCTGGAGACCAAGAGGATGATCAGCTTCTACGGCATCAGTCTTTTCTGATGGCAAATGCATAACAAAGTCTCTCTGGCTCCACTGATAATCTTCTGGCTCTTTTCCAATGAGGCTGACACTCCGCAAGTTTTGCTGCACCACAATGCTACTCTGCAGTTCATCTCTGAATGCATCGTCCCTGTACTTGGCAGGAGTGCTTAAAAAGGACAAATTCAAGGTGACATCCTCAGAGAAAGACCCTCCCTGATGGTCAGGGGGCACCAACAAAAATTGTCCATATCTAGGGGTTGACTTCATCTCAGAGGATACTCCCGAAGTGAGTGTGTCACTTTCTATCTCTATCTTTCGAGAGCTGTCTTCTACCACCTTGTTAGTCTCGGTCCTCAATACGTGGTCTGATGGCCACTGACTCCTTACCAGGCTCCGTAAGAGGGACGGTGGCATGCTGTAGTAGTGGTACTTCTTGTCATACAAACACTCCAGGCTGCTCAAGGTCTTGGAATAGAGCGCATTGCTCCAGCTATGGGGCAGCTTCCTACAGGTTCGATGTTTTGTGTCAGCCAATAAGGCTTCTTCCACCTGCAAGGTGTCTACAGCTGAAAGCACTTTCAGGATGTCCACTGTCAAGGCAGACAGGTCTTGCAAATGTCCTAGCTGGCTGTCCAGGGAGAGTAAAGACTCCTTGATATAAAATACCTTCTCATGCACTTCCTTAAGCTGCAGAAACATCTCTTCCACTCTAGGTGGAAAAAGAAAAGACAATTAAAATACCAAAACACAGATCTTTACTTCTGTTTGCCAGATGATGAAGGAAGCCATTAACACATTTCAAAAAGTCAGTGTTTCAAACAGCCCTTTTTTTTTTTAATGATGACTTCAATTCCCATGAATATCTATATTTGACAAAACCCATCCAAACTTACAACATGTTATTCAGATTACTGGGCCAACAGCCAGTGACTTTTAAGGGAACAGGCTTTTTGCTCAAGTGGTATCTATTTTAAAAACTGCTGTTTTCCTACTCATGTCCATTCTTTGCCATAGAACTACTAAACCATGGACAGAAGGACACAGCTTTGGAAATGCTGCACTGGCTATTGCTGTAAATGTAAAATGCTGTGAAATACACTCCTTGTCAGCCAGTCGTTCTGCATTTCTACATTTCTTGTGCAAGCTTGAGAAGGACAAGGCTCACACAAACGTACAGATACTCTTGCATTTCTCAAATATTGGAGACTGGTGGGAAAAGGATCTTCCCAACAACCTGTTTGACCTCTGGGAACAGATTCTGTATGTCTGATGCCATCAGTTATCTTCAGGCACAATTCAACTGCCCAAAAAGCAAAGCCTTTTTTTATGGTCTTCAAATCCCCAGTAAACAGTGCAAGAACTTCTTGGCCTGGAACGATATCTTTTTAACCAAATCATTATCTTAGTGTTTCCTGAAGATACTCTTTCTGATGCTCTATCACCAAGACAATGATACACTAGCTGCATGCAATATGCACAAGTTGCTCCTTTCCTTGTCACTGAGTAACTAAAAGATGTAGTATTTAACCAATAGCTGAATAAAATCAAAGACCAGTGTTCCAAAATATTTTATTCATCTAAATTAATTTCTTGTATTAATGTTATGCAATGCTGTGAAGTGTGTCTCACCTTTGCACTCAGAAAAAAATTCCTTTCCAGATCTATATTTATCCACTAAACGAAATCTTCTTGCTGTAATCGATTCTGCAGCTTTTGAACAAAGCTACTTATTTTATTTCTTTTACAGGGGACATTCATTTTGCTTGTGTGTTTCGTTTTAGTATGCAGAAAATAAGATTAAGAACAGGCAAAGATTAAGAGGCTATCTTTCTCTAGGCAAAACAAATCTATTAGATGAGATCAGTATTGGCATTCAGTAAGACTCTTTATAGTGCTCACTTTCTTTAACTCTTCCCATTAAACTTAATGGCAGCTTTGCCATTGATTTCAATAGAGAGCTAAATTAGGCCAATACTGAGAGTTTTGAAACCCCGTTGACAGCTGTGTATTGACATTTTGCAAACCAAGACACTACATTGCAGATAATGCTACAATGGTTATATGGTTATTTCTGTAAACAGCAGTTATACTCAATCACAAGCAATATTCTCACAGTGTTCCTACACTGCTAAGCCTTTAAATAAAAATACGTATTGTATGCTGTACTCTGGCATGTTTTCGTGGTGCTACCTGGTCTGCAAAAGTGAAACTGAGCAACATCTTACTGTACCACTTTAACCACCTGCACACTGCACACATCTCGGGATGCAATTCTGCCAGCAAGGCTTCCCAGCCAGGCCTGCAATGCAGTTCAAACAGGCACATTACATTTCCACCAAATTAGCAAGGCCTGTGCATGTTATTGCTCCTCATGTTCACAGTGGCCAAAAGCATTAGCTTATGGAAGTCTTTTTATATGACAAATGTATACAAAGAGCACAAATCTGCAGCAAAACACACCTTTCTGTTGTCAGACGGATCCTTTCACTGTCACTGGAACTCAGGCTTTCGTTCTTCTCATGAAAGTATTTTTCCACACACTGTTCCTCAAAGTCATGGAGTTTCTTTAACTCCTCATCACTGAGGTACAGCTCTGAACAAAGGAGATAGGAGACAGTATGAAGCATGCTGACAAATGCAATTGTTTATAAGCATCCATGAGAAAAAAAGAAAACTGTCAGAACAGGTTTCCTCCCCCTCCCTTGACAAGAATTAATTAGACCTAACTCCATTAATTTGGGCTTATATATAAAGACTCAACATGCCACATACAGGTAAACATGTTTTTTGTCTTTCCTTAGACAGGCAGCAAAACCACACTGACAAAAATTGCAGTGCACTCCCTTTTAAAGCCTCAAAAGTACATACGCAAATGGCTGCTCATAAAGATGTATTTTCTCCCAAACTTTTTCCTGTATTTTGCTATATAGGATATATATAGCGTGTGACTCACAAGACTTAGATATAGATATGTAAGACTTAAAAAGTATTTCACTATAATTTGGTCCAGGCATTCTTTTAGGACTAGTCACCTATAACAATTTACAGTCCTTTCAGATACTCAAAGCTACAAAGCTTTTTTTCACCTAATTGCTTCATGTGTTCATATGTATAAAACATTAAGCAAGATTACTGGGTGAAAAAGAACACATTCAAAAGTGTAAAACTCCACAGACTGGGCTTCTCATGATGCCATTCTTCTAGCACACCAAGACTTCTGAGAGAACAGATTGCTTTTAAGTCAGTATGAAGAAATGCATACGGTGGTAAGCTGTTTCTCCGATCCAAACTCCCCATCTTCCAAGCTCCTTTTTTCTTTCCTTTTTCACATACTAGTCCTCACTGTAGTTGCTAGGGGGGCATCTGTGCCAAGCGACACGGCAGTGTTTGCTGCAAGTGTGTAGTACTCGGCTGCAACACACAGCTCAGCAAGGAAGCCCCCCGCAGTGTTCTGGGGTCCCCCTCTCACTCCAAATGAGACTTGATCACCTCCCTAGGCTCTTTTCCCCCCTAACCTACCTGTGTTCTTGCCTCCAAGATTTTACTCTATCTTGGTATTTTCATTGATTTTCCACAGGGTGGCACTGGATCCTCATTGCTAAAACCAGTTAATTATAACCACACCAAACTTTAAGTAGAAGAAACTTATCAAGCAATGCACAGGCATATAGAAAAGGGACACAAAGGTACATAAACAGGAAAAAAGTCCCTTTCTGAGAGAAGTGTACGCAACGCATGAGCCCTCTTCTATCCAAGGACTTTTAGATGTGCTAAGCAGCGTTTCAGTTTTTCTTGTGCCTAATGCACCTTACAAGCAAGACATCCTCTATGCAACGTCAGTGACTTATACTATGCCTGCATATAAAATAAGCAGTGGTACTTCAAAGGCAGGCTGATGTATCCAGTCATGATGGAGGAGCTGAGCCTGGGAGCAGCAGTAAAGCGGCTCAGCATTGATTAGTTAAGCCCATTTTTTAACTCTGTAACCACCTGTGAGTGTGCCAGGTATCTTCAGGGATTCACGTTCAACAGAGAAAATCCTAAGTGAAGCATAACCTAGGCAGGGTCTGCTCACCTCTCTTACTAGGTGTCAAGGATGTACGTTGCACCAAAAAGGATGAGGCTGTATAATACCATGTGCCAATGTTCCCCAATGTTTTTTTAGATAAGGTTACAGCCACCAGTCTCTCCTCCTCCCCATTCCCTTGCCTCACCCTACCAACCACCAAGCCCCACGATTGAGTATTCATTCCCATCCCAACATCTTGTGGTCCCGTCCCCGCAATGGCTAGGGCTGCTCCTGGCAGAGCTGCAGGAGCTGGTGACAGTGGGACAGGGAACTGGCATCATCTTAAAGAGGCATTAGGAAGGACCCTGGGATGGAGAAGTCCAGGTTGGGAAGGGTGAAGGAGGTGGGGTTAAGGTGCAGTGATGAGGCAGTACACAAAGGGAAGGATGTAGTGAGGAGGTGGGAGGCCCCTATGCTCTCTCTCTGCATCTGCCATCACTGGATCTCCTCTGTCTTCGAGTTCTGCGGCTACTTTCTCTGGGCAATTAAAAAGGAATTTGTTTGTCTTTTCAGGACAAATGTACAGAAATGTATACCTCTAGTATTGTTTACTCTCTTTCAAAATAAGCCTATTCTATCCTACAGAAAAAGCTGCTGTCCCTTTATTTCAGTTTGGAGTTGTGATGTAACTTGACTGATGCACAGTATGTAGCAGAGCAAAAGCCGAATACAAAGCAAAGCATTCCCCCAGTTGCTTTTTCCTACAAGAGTTCTCAGGCAGGCAGGTTAAATTCAGTTTTGCAAATAAAACCAGCCTCCTACCCAGAGAATCTCTTTTTTTTTTTTTGGACAAACTGAGCTACAAAATGATGGGAGGCTAGCAAAACATTCCTCATGAGCTATTTTCGTCCCCAGCTTAGCTCTGCTTACTTAGTCCAACATCGCCTTCCTCTTGATCCAGCTCATTTGGTGGCCGATGGTGGAAGATGCGGTTTATCAGAAGTCCAATGTGGCTCAGGAGGATGAAAGGTGGAGGCAGCCATGGCTTGTCATGGTAGGTCATAATGTAGCGGTACCGGTTGTACTTCCAGAGCTTGTTCGATATGGATTTCAAATCATAATAAACATTACTGAGAAGAGAGATAGAGGGGGAAGGAGGGTAAAACACTCCCGTGAGGAATATTCCCAAGACAGCACAAGATGCTTGTCTACAGATCTAATTTGACACTGAAGAAAAGTCCCATCCCTCCAGTGAGGTAAATCAGCTTAGCAACTTTCATTTAACAAAGCAGCAGCATGTGCCTGCAGCTAGTGCACTGAGAATGAGATCTTCAAAGCTGCCTAACGGATTTGGAGATCCAATTCCCATTCACATTAATGGGGACTGGGCAAAAAATATCCCTGAAGTGGCTTTGAAATCTCAGCCAGATTATTTAAACTTTAATACATAGCCTAACTGAGAATTCAACATTGTCTGCCTCTTTGGACTGGATTAAATGTAGGAGTCAGGATAAGGCAAGAGTGTTAACAAAACGGTTCTGCTGCTTCTCAGTGCACTCCCCCTAAACAAAATACTTGCTGCAAGAAGCAGCTACACAAGCAATTCTTCTGCAGGGTACTCTTTGGAGCCATGATGTTACTAAACGTGACTGTTGTTGCACTGAATAATTTCCTGTATCCACTATCATAGACCCAAGTACAGGAAAGCAACTTTGTGGTCTCTGGCACTGTAATTTCAGTTGCAGCATCATACCACACATCCAGCATATAATTACAAAAACATCAGCTTTGCTTCTGGGAGCATAATTAAATATATTGCTCATACCCATTTTTGGTCCCACTTCTGGAACAATCAAATCACTAGGCAGAAGATTTAACATATCATCATTGCTGAAGGTTTAAATCTAGAAATAATTCAAATTACAATTTCACAGCTGTGTATTAAAAAAAAAAAATTATGCCTTGCCACAATTTCACGAAAGGGATTTCTAATTGGAAGTGGGAATAGAATGAGTTTTGATCATTCAGTTTTCTTGAATATTAATCACCACATTTCTTCATTTGAAATTTTTTTAACCTACAGCTGACTTTTTCTTCCCCAGAAATACTAGAACTCTAGGAAAAAAATAATTAATTACATGGGTTAGATTGCTCTTTGCTAATATTTACAGAACTGGATCCACTACAACAGTTTCCCTGTTAAAACTTGAAAGGTTAGAATTACTATAAAGACACTGATTAACTACTACAGAATTACCCTGAATTACTATAGTTTCCCTGTTAAAACTTGAAAGGTTAGAATTACTATAAAGACACTGATTAACTACTACAGAATTACTATGAATTACTATAGAATTACTGTAAAGAGCCTTCCTACTCTGGCAGCAGACATTAAAAGGCAGATAGTGAAAAACACTACAGTTAGATTTCAGTCTAGAACATATCAAATTGCACCAAACAACAGGAATTTTCAAATTATTTCCCGAAGGAAGAGCATGCTCCTACAAAGTCATTATCCTCTTCCCTTGAATACCTTCTCCACTTACCTGCCAATTTAAATCTTGGGCTACCCTATGATGAACATTATACAGGCTCTCAGCACAACAAATACAACTTCTAGGGACAAAGGACAAATTATTTCAGAGCTGAATTAATGTTGCTTGTTTGCCAACTGGAGTTGTCCACTTTCAGAGAGTCTGTGTTTAAATGGCAAAACAGTTTAGGTGTCTGCTAACCATCCCCTTCCTCCCACCCTCTTATTTCCACCATTCTTTTTTTATTCACTGGACCCCATGGAAGGTGGGGTAACAACCACCATCAACATGCCCCTGCTGGGGCATTTTTGGTGAAAGGTTTTTGCAGAAGTGTTGGCAGAACATCTATTAGTTGCTTTTGCTTTTGCAGCAATATACCATGGTACCTACTTAAAGAAAGCAATAAGCAAGTTGACCATGATGATGTACTGCACAAAGAGGTAGACAGCTTGGAGGAACGGCGTGAGGAAGGAGCCAGGAGGACAGTCCTCATTGGTTTCGCAGACTGAAAGTGAAGGACATACAGAGCATGGTTAGCATGGAAATCAGAGCAGAGCACAGCAATAGCATGTGCTCCTCATTTGCCCCAGCAAGAAACAGAAGAGTCTTTGTTACTTTCACGGAGATACATTACTAAATTTCCAACTAAAAAGTCTACCTCCATGTAAAGGAGATCTGAGACCTCTTCATGATGCTACTGCCCTACAGTTTCCATTGCAATTCAGAAGCTGTAGACAGCATTTCATATGTATCAGTTCTTAAGCCAGTCACCCCGACTTTTTGTTAAGGGAGAAGATGATGCAGCTGAAATGTATTTGGGAGATGGCACACACTCAAGTAAACTGAAATCCCAATCTTTGATCTTTAAAGCAAAGCTTTCACTGACTCCACTGTGAAAAGGATACAGCACAAAGGTTGCTTTATCAGTACTGGAGTGTTATTCCTTTAGAGCTTCAGTAAGATCATATTAACTCACGTGCAAAAGGATATATGGCTATGAATATTTGTGAAATGAAGCAACAAATCATAGAAATTAAGGGATCCCTCTTAATGTTTGTAAATTGTCAAAATAAATACTTTTCAGTCTTTATAATTTTTAATCAAATTTTACACCTTTGAGGGAATTTTAAAACACATTTATAAGGCAGCAGCCCTAAATTCAGGACATATTCCACAGCATAAAGAGTCATTACAGAAATCATAGCTTTATTTGGGAAGTGTCAAATTTCTAAAGGTTTAGCATTAATAAGTGATTAAATGGATTAAACTGTGAAACTTAACAGTGTGCTTTCATTAAAAGAATTTTCACTTATATAACCAAAATACATAGCCATCATGTGACTGTTTCAGCAATAATAATGGATGCAACATCTTAAATTACTTTAATGAATCAGGTCTATGCTGAACTATGTATCTTAAATATCTGTATCTATTTGCGTATCTACTTTCCTATTTTAGGGACTGTTTTACTTGTACCCATCACTTAGCAGCATGAGAGTGCCTTCCATCTGTATGCTGATATATCTCCTGGAGCGCCTGGTTCTTCTCTCTTACTGAGACAAGGTCAAAGCCATAATCAAGATATAACATTTTTCCTATTTACATTGATTGGTTCTATTTTTTATATGTTCAATTGGTTTATCTGCTTAAGAATGATGCCAGGTAACTCTTACTTATTATGGTGAAAAATAATTTTCCTTTCTTATTTTTTCTTTTTTGTTTTCCCTTTATTCTTTCTTCCTTCAAGGCAACTTTGTAGTCTTTTCTCCAAGAGATCAGCAGCTTTGGATTCACCTAATTGGAAATTCATTTCACTGCCAGATCCCCTGACCATGAACTAGCTTAGTATTAGGTCCTATGTGCTTTGCTATAAGCTTTGCAATATACTTAATCTGAAAAGCTAAATTTGAAGGTTTTAAAGCTTAATCTTTATTTTTAACAAAAAAAATAATATTCTCACCTTTATTCATACAGGACATATATACACTGGAATCAAAATTGTTTGAGAAAGAACAGACTCCATATGTGGTCAAAACTCTAGTAGGCCAAAGTGGACATGTTTCTGCACATATTAAATTTAAGCTGTTGAGCTGTACTGTGAAATTTACCTACCATCTATTTCTCCAGCATAGACCTCACCAAACATCATCCAGTAAGGTTGAAATACAATATCTCGTGCCAGAGTCCAAGAAGGAGGCTCCTCTGGTGAAAGGATTGCCTTTCGTGACACTCCAAAACTCAACAGGACTATGGCCATCATGACCACAATATAGAACATGTTTGCTGTCTGGAAGACATGTTTGCATGAAAGAATTAGCCCTGTTAATTATATGTAAAGGAGACATACATTTTAGAGATGAGTATCAATCACTGCTTTTACAAATCAGAATATAAAAACAGGGCTAATAATCTAATATGCCGGAGGAAATAAAAATATCTTAGTTTTATGACCTGGACTACCCAAGTATTTTATAGAAGTTAAAGTCGTCCTGGACCAAAAAGGCCACAAGTCCTACTTGCCTCTCAAGTCCCTCTTAAGATCTTAAGCAAGATTTGAAAAATGCAGAGACCTTATGATGGTGCTTTTCCTCAGTGGCATTTCTTCCAAACTGAGAGCAAGGAATAGCAGTGAAAATGATTTTGCCTTCTAACACTGAATCAGAATTACTATGCAAGACAGAATATAAAAGTATTAATAAGATAGTTCCCAATAACCGAGGGAAATTACAGTGGGAATCTGCAGATGTCCCTCAAGACTAGGCAGCAGTTCAGCAGCAGTTCTTATACCAAAAGAGAAAAAAAATTAACTTTGATCTCAGAGAAATTTTGCCTGCTAAAATGGGATATAATTATTTGAATCAAAATGTAAAATAATAATGAGACAGTTTCCAAGAGCTAGGGGAATTATCTATAGTAGTGAGTCCAACTGCAAGAGACAGTGATTTTTCTTTCTCCTATTATCAAGCTGGATCAGAAACTCAACTCAAATGCAACCCTTCTCTAAGGAACGAAGCAAAAATAGCTTTTGTGAATAAATTCAAATAATGAATAAATGAGAGAGAGAGGAAATCTGATTATGTCAGTCAACTCACAAACAGAAAAAGAAAAGTGGTATTTTCAGGTAATACATTCACTATGAATTGTTAGATGACCTCTCCTTTGACCATCATTCTTTTCTGTCACTTCTGACCTTTACACATTCCTCAGTAGATGCCTTAACTACAAAAACATTGTTCCAAAGCATAATACTTACCATCTTCCCAATCATTGTCAGGTATGGGCCAGCATGCTGATTTACAGCAAAAAGATCAAGGAGCCGAGCATACCAAAATATTATATCCAAGCAGTAAAGTAGCCTCCCTGCAGTTTGAACAGGGGGGTCGGACCAGCGCAAGCCAAAACCAATCATGAACAGGATGATTGCTATAGAATCAGTAAAATTCCAGTATTCATAAATCCACACCTTCACTTTTTGGCGGAATTTTCCAGGTTCTGAGATAAATACCTGAGTAGAATGTGAGGAGAAAAAAAAACAAAGAAACTCCATTAAAGTCACAGATATATTCCATAACCTTTTCTGTCTGAACTGTTTCATGATATTTGGGAATGTATCATTTTTTTTCTTTTTGCAGGCCTGTGTACTGCATATTGCCATTCACCATTAATTAAGGTTTGTACTTAATCTATAGTGTCGTATTGCTCAAGTATGCCACACCAAATAGGATAGCTCTTCCTACGGAAAAATGGATTCTGAGCCTGAACCCATTCACTAAAGAGCACGTTCCTCAGCAGAAAAGAGCAGCCAGTATAGAACTGTTATGCATACCTATCATTATAAATTAACGAGCATTTTCTAGAGGAATGGTCACGACCCGCAACAGCCCTTTCAAAAGCCCCTAAGTCATGCAAAGTACCAACCTAACCTTGCTGATGGGAAAATAACTAATAATGCCTTTTATTTCAGACTGAAAATATAAAGAACGATCCTTGTATTCCACCAAGGACATGCTAAAAAAAGGAGTGCTGGCAACTAGCAAGGTAAAGAATGAAACATTCACTCCTTGAACTGTGAGGTGCCCCAAAGGGATTTTAAGCTTCACTGAGCAAATGTGTGAAGTGGAATCTTTGGGAGGCCATAAATAAAACCTTTGCACGTTGACCAAGTGAGGCCAATTATGCAGTGCTATGTAAGATCATACTGATAAGTACCAAGCAAAGGAGAGATTTTGAAATGTTACACCCTGATCCTGCAAGAATTTACGCATATGAACACATTAATGTAAACAAGTGATCCTACTAAATTCAGCTGGACTAACTCACATGAGGAACTAGTTGCAGGATCAGGGCCTAAGGCTTTAACAATTAGTTGATACAATCTAGAGAAATAGAGGTTTGCAGTTATATATAACAAGGCCCTCAGCAGTTAATTAGCTGCACGTGTAAGACACAGTGTCCTACAAAGTCTTTGCCAGCAGACCAGAACTAGTACATGGACAAAGAAAATCAAGTAGAAGACATGAATTTCAAAGTCTCCAATGAATGTTAATGCTAGAAAGAAGAGCTGATGTTTCCACTGTCCCACCATCAACACAATGCAACAGCACAACAGTGATTTCCAAAGTGCTTGCTATTTCACAAATTTTTTCTCAATTAGACAATCCTTGCATAGATTTTTCTTAATTTTATCTCATGCAGCCACAGAACTTTTATGTTTATCCAAGCTTCAATATATTCCCAGCATTTCTGCTGCCCCTTGAAATCCTTCACCTCTCGTACTGATGTCGCAGTCTTCTGAGTGATCTGTTGGAACAGCATCCTTCACACAGAAGTGTGACTGCTTTTTTGCAGTTTTATTCCTCTAAAAGTACAGCATTTCAAATGTCATATACAAGACAATTCACACTACTATTGTTTACTACGTGCCGACTCTACAGTGAAGATATGTCCGATCAGATGCAATAATTTGGGAAATACATAGCTGCATTTATCCCCAACCTCAGGTTTGGAGTGCAAGTTGTGTTCAGAAGCTCAGATCTAATCAACTGCCAATAATTGTGATTAATTTTCATTGGAATATCATTTTTCCATGCTCAATGAGTCCAGCATTAAAAGTTGATCAGTTGGTCAGTTAGACTTGATGGAAAGCCATAGATCATCCTACACATAACACCTATTAATCAACAACAACGTCCACACTCAAAGTAAACTCAAATATCAAAGACAAATTCCAGATTCGTTATAAGAAATCTAATGGTCCACTCAAAAAAATTAAGAAACAGGTGCCTACATCGGGGCTCCAAATCGCAATTCAGCACAATCACTCTCAAGCAACCTGCACATTACCACTGACTTTACACAGAAAAATAGAGATTTAAGGACAAACTTTAAGATGCATTTTCAAAGCCCGAGTACTGGTCTTCAAATAAAAAGACTTCTCAGAAATAAATGCCCTGTATAATTCTTTCCTCTGCTAAATTCTCTACAAAAAGAATGCAGGATTTGGCATTCTTCAGTTTATGGTATTCTCTGGTTTATAATATATCCACTATAGATGAGAAGTGCAAATGGAAAATCTTACCTCCCTGACTTTTTCAATAGCAGTGCTGAAAATATAAATGATAACAAGCCACTCTTGCACACTTGGTCTTGGTTCCATCTTCACCAACACAGTGTAAGTGAAGAGCATGAGGAATGCCATGTACGCCATCTACAAAACAGATGGTATATAATCCATATGCACAAAAATCTCTAACAAATTTCTGCGAACATATTAACAGGTGATTAGCCTGACTATATGTATTCAAACTACTGGGGCACTGTCAGATTTTTGAGGCCAAAAGCTTTCCTCCAGTTCTCCGAAGTATTTTTTATGGGAATATCCTTAAACATCATTTGGAAATCGGTGCTTTAGTGCTGAAAAAATGGGAGCAGAAGACGAACTATTGCAGCACATGTTCACCTAGGCCCCAAACCCATATATGAGACAGACTATTTTATCTGCACACTGTTACTGGAATGTAAAAGTAGTGCTATGTTTTTATCCTAACCTTCTGTAGGAGCAGGTAACCATTCTCAAAGCTATGTGAATCACTGCTGGTTAATCAGTGCCTTCCAAAACACAGGAAGAACATTATCAAGTGGAAAGCACATATTTTAACACACTATAAACATATCTGAGATAATAGATTAACAACCTATAAAGCAGTTAACAACACCCTGTTAAAGGACTAACAGTTTATGTACATGGTGGTCTGACCCAACAGGCAGCCTGATCTTAAATATCCTAAACTCTACTGACACAGGGTTAGTTACTAAAATTGATTTAATAAATGCGTATTTCTCTATAGCAAATTATCTCCTACAGATTAATATTCACTCCTTCAGAAACAGTTCCTAAAGAAAGGGACATGAATTTCTGTGAGCTATTTAAGGTATTTAAGGCCAGCTTCAAAGCTATCTCTACATGTGCAATTAACTACTGTAAAAAGCTGTGCTCAGGTTTTTCTTTAGTTCCTTATAATTTTTTTTCTTTTTTTTTTTTAATGCAGCTGCATGATTTTAGCAGAAAAACTTTTCACTTAATTGTGAGAGAAATATTCCCATGTCTTCCCATCCACCCCCACCACTAAGTGGCTGCAAATCCATGCTAGGCGATGTAAAAGCAGCAAGTGGTACTTGAAGGATCGGATCAAAGGAGGATTTTGGCAATCCGAGTTCTAGCATGATGACCAACCGTGTGAAACCAGAACTTGACAATTGGTGCGTTGTAGAACTCATAGATTTTTCTAGTGCCAGGCAGGTTTCCTTGTCCACCGTCCACTTGGCTCTCATCAGACTTCTGAGCAACCTTCTCCACATCATAATCTTTCTTTAAAAGGAAACAGCATTTTAAAAGTAAGAAACCATGGTCTATGATTGCAAAGTTGTGTCATGTTAGAGGGAAGACAGGCACAGATGTTTAAGCTTTGTTCTGAATATACAAACCATTACTGTACCTTCATTTTGTCTGGTTACAATCATCTCATTTGCAATAATTAACATGCACACTTTTCCACTATAAATACTCATTTAGAGTTTGCTCTTATGACTACAGGCAGTGGACTGGGCATCAGCAGACCTGAATCCACTCCTGTTTCTGCCACACATTTCTTTTAAGTCTTTAAGCAAAGTCACTTAACCACTCTGTGTCCCACTTTCCCCATCTGTGAAATACAGATAAATAACAACTTCCAGTATGACATAACTGTGTTAGCTAGAACTCCAATGACAACTGTGGCACATTCTGAAATAAGGGAATGAGCATCACATTTGTGCTCATGTATACAGTTGCACAGAAAATGTCAGCACAGTGAAATTCTAAATACAGAATTTAATTGCTGTTTTTGATGTACTGTATGCCTGATTAGAAGATGAGGATGAAATAAGCACTCTCTTATAAAGATCTACCTACAAAAAATACAGATAGCTTCTTTATTATCTTCAGTAAATTAAAAACAAAAAAACAAAAAAGTAAACACACTTGATTCTGTATCCAGAGTTTGACACTTGCCCGAGTACCCCTCTGAAAGTAGAAATATCTGATTGCCGCTGAAGCCTAAGAAGAGCTGCATACACACAGCAGTGGGCAACTGACAAAACCAGAAGGTGCTGAAAGGAGTTTTCAGAGATGAAGGAGAGAGGCCTGGGGGAACTATAAATAGCTAATAGCTGGGCCAAACTACTTGCTAAGTTTTGTTTCAATGCTGGCCAATTGCTTTGGCTAATATCAATGCTAACACTCACTGCTACTAGGCATCTGCAGTATAGCATGTTTTATGTGACATATTTATCCCTACTACACAACATTTCCTTGGGTTATCAGGGGAAAACTGATTTTTTTTCATCACATTAGACTCAGAAAAGTGCTAAACCAGAGAATTTGGTATACAGAATCATCCCAATGCATTAACATCAGAACCTCCAAGATGAAGGAGAGAATTTGTCCCCTGAAAGAGTGCAACTTCTAGCTGCAGCAAGTCACTGGAATTTATGACTGTGTGTGAAAGATGCTCTATATGGCACATGTACACTGTTGAAATGTTCTGTGTGTTTTTCTATAATATTTCATACCAGAGTATTTAAGAAAAAGCAGTAGCTTGGCCTGTTGTTTTAAACAACACTCTATATTAGATAAAATCAGAAGTTAAGCCTATTGCTAGCATAGGAAGGAAGCAGCCCTGTCTGAGGCACGTCAGAAAAGTGCTTACGCACATTGCTGTGTTGCCTTCTACCAGACTGCAGGGGTGGTCCTGCTGCAAATAATTACAATTGTCCTGTCCTTTGTACCATAGCTGTTACCTAAGCCCATAAAAAGCATTTTTGAACTGACTATATTAGACAGCACTGCAGGAGATAATGGCTTTGAGCATTTTTCTGCATCAGAGAGAGAAAACACAAGTGTGGCATTGACAGGCCTACCACGCTGCTGCAACAGCCCTCAACAACAATCCGCTCTCTTTTATTTTACACAAATTGAAAGTTAACTGTGAAGGTCCCAAGCAATCTACAATGCTTATCTGCTGTAAGATAAACAGAGCAGAGCAAAAAAGATTGCCTGAGAGCTCTCACTTGACAATCCTGTTGTCATTGCTTAGCACCTCACCAGTATTTACCATTTTGGATGGAAATTCTCCGTGTCTACCTCAGACTGAAAACTTCTGGAAATTTTCAGTTCAAGGAACGCTTTGTGGAGAATGAGAAAAAGAAAGGACAGGCAATTCTGCCTAGCAGAAGTCTGGGGAAATTCAGATCTTAAAAGGCAAAGACTTCACCTATGCTAGAGACTCTCCACAGACAGGCCTAAGAAGGACTTTTTGCAACCACAGGTCCCTGCAGAGTGTTTCAGGACTCAGTTCAGGTGACTAAACCAAAAGCACAGTGCTTCTCTTGTGCTTTAAATGGCATCTCTACTAGGCTCAAGCGATGCAGAAGTAGAGAAACCCTGTTTTTCAATGAGGGGGGCAGGAGCTAGACCTCTGGAAGGGCTATGATGTAATTCAGGAAACAAAATCTCAAGGAGAGACTAAAAGCAAATGGCTATGGAGAGGGGGAGAGGCTGCGTCTGAGATGCAGGGCAGAGGCTGCTGGCCAGGCAGGGCAGGAGGAAGGAGTGAGTTGGAAAGGACGGGACCTGGACTGCCTCAGTTCTGCTGTTTCCCTGCTTTGGACAGCTCAACTGGGCAACTTGAATTGAGTTTTATGGATGTGATTTTGTGTATTATATGACACCATTCTTAGAATATTTGGTATACAAGATTACACAGGTATTTATCTGCAGATTGAATAGACTTTGTGCCCTAAAATACCTGTGTAACTGACAGATAATTATAATCTCATTATACTTCTGTGAGGTTGGGAAGGATTTTCTCATTATGACCAGTACAGAAGTGACACCCAGGACAGATGAAGTGACTTGTCCAAGGTCACTTCAGTCTGTAACCAAACCAGGGATCAAACCCCTACTTCTTGAGAACTGAACCCCAACACTTCCAGCTGACCACCTTCTCACTCCTCAGGATTATACTGTGATAAACAGACAGACCCTAACACACAAATGACTGAGCATCACAAACTAACCAGAGACAAGGCATCTTTAGAGCTGGCTGGGCTCTGATCCCCATGATACCATGTGAACTGGTGGAAGTCTTGAGACTGAGGCACATGAGACATTTCTGCCTTGCTTTTAAACTCCAGCATCAAGATGGTGGGAGGCAGGAGAATACTCATAATGACCTAAAAGAGAGACACAAGATTCAGGAAATTAATTCAGCAGTGATAGCATAGACCTGAGGCCATAGTCAGCCATGCATGGTGCCAGCACAAACCCAGTGCAATTCCACTGGCCAGGGAGGGAGCCACTGGTGCGGGGAATCTCTGTATCACATTCCTACAGTCTCCGAAGAAGTGTGTTGCTCTTGACTGTTTTGTGGCTTTAAAGAGTGTAATGGTATCTGGGGACACTTTAGATACTGCTCCCTATGTCCGGAGGGCATTCCTCCCATCAGCAGCTCTGCTGGAGAACTAGCAATGTGGGGCAGTGAGAGCAGGTGGGGAGAGACTGAAGGGTGCTAAGAGAATGGGAACAGCAAAAAAAACCTCACAAAACACATTCTCCTGATGTCAACCCACAGCGGCTTTTGCAAAGAAGTAAAACAGAAGCAAGTACTGTCTTCCCTCCCCGCCTTTCTTTCTCTCCCAGACATGCACATTCCAATCCATGCTTAAGCATATCTGCCTGAAGCTGCATTAGACACATTCATAACCACAAAGACATGTATAAAGCATCTGAACAGCATCTAAATGCTCAGAAAAAGTTAAGAGTGATGTTACCTTAAACCAGGAGTTCTTCCGCATCTTCAGGCGGCCCATCCACATATCGGTCAGCAGCATCTGTGTGCAAGTATGGGATACGAAAGGCCGCAGCCCCACAGACACTGCTAGTTTTAAGCAAGTTGAGTTGCTCCAGTTTTTCAGTTCATAGGTCAGCAACTTCATGGCCATCTGCTCATTTTGTTTGAATGCTTTCTCCAGGACATCTAAGGCAAGCTGCCCAAATTCCCTAGACCAGAAAGGAATTAACAGTTAATATAACAGGGATCAGTCAAAACTCAGAATCACTGCTGCAAAGAGGTTGGTTTGAAAACTCCATTAACTAAAGTTCAGCTAACAATCTCAGTAAGTATGCCTTCTCCCATTTTTCCTGTTGCTTTATCAATATATCTAGTGAAAAATAATTTGAGGAGTAAATCTAACTATTTAGTCCTAATCACAAGTTTTAGGATCATCCTGTTTTCTATTTTTTTATTTGTTGTGTTCTTAATCTCACTCAGCAATCAAAATGGACCCTACGAAGTTCTGTGTATTTCTTTCAACAACAGACTCATCACCACTGTGGGCAAGCACTGCAGGCAGTTGCAAAAGCCTCTTCTTTTACACTGGCTCTTAAAGATCTCTGTAGGGAAGCCTCCTCAAGGAAGATACACCTTCCTTTAAATTAAGCTTTGGAGCTGCATGCAAAACAAGACAGTACATCTTACTGTACTCTGAATCTGAGGCATGATGTCTACAAGGCATACAACATGTCATTAACAAGAAAAACTACCAGAAAATACTAACATGAAACTACAAACTTGAAGAAAATTCTTGGTCCACTTCATTTTTATTCACTCAGTTATTTCAGCGTACATTTTTCTTTAGGTCTTACACAGAGCAGGATTTAAACACTGATTTTAGTTTGCTCATTACCACATGTTACAGATTTGAAAAGTCCAACACATATGTGCCATATGGCTTTTTAACAAGTTGAACCAGAAGGGAAGCTGTAAGGGAAATTTCAGTCTTCCACTTGACCATTTAGTAGACAGTGAGCCATGCATTACTCACCTATATTTTAATTTTCAAATATGCAACTAGATAACATGCTAATAGCTTTCCTTTAACTCTCAACTAGACTGCACACCAATACATAACTCCATTATATAATATGAAAAGTGGGCAGCTGAAAGTATTTCTTTTACACTCCGTAGTCCATGGCACCACTAACCTTACAAACTCTTAGTGGATTAGGAAAATATCTAACCATTCTTTAGTGCAGAACTTTATTAACTGAAGTAAAGGGAGAACTCATACTTTGAGTACGTCTTGAGTTCTTCTGAAGTGTCATCCACCATGTTGCTCTGTTTAGCTTCATGTGCCATCGCCCTGTAGAGTTTACAAGCCACAACGGCTTTGACCATGGCTTCCTCTCCGTGCTGCCAGAAGAACATTGCCATCTTCTGCCTTTTCATTAATACGGCCCAAACCAGGAGGTCATTATAGGGGTAGATAAAGCCAGATGACTCATAGTTCTCTGCAAAGTTTATATCCTCCTTTGATTTCTTCTTACACTTATGGAAAGCAGTGGATCTTTCCTATAAATTTGTTTTTAAAAAAAAAAAAACCCTCAGTGAACAGTTGCGGTTCAGATTCATGTAACTAAAACTGCATGCAAATCTGAATTGCAAGTAGCAAACTATCTGATTGTTATATACATTTAAGTCATAAACCCCAGCTAGGATCACATTCAGATTACCAATGCTAAGAAGCTGGTAACATTAGCGGAGGAAAAACACTCCTTGCTCTGTACCCATGCCATTTATAGCCTCCCCTTCCATAGTGTTGGGCAGTCTCCAAACCCTGTGATACCAAGATCCTATTTTCACTCTTTTCTTGTTCTTGTGTCACGACAGGAGAAAAAGCAACCAGTAGACTGAAACATACACTATGGACTTGTGATACTTAAAGATGATTTTTACTGTCTGCTACACTTGTAATGTAAACTTGCTATACATTCGTGTCTGGACATTTCTCCATTAAAGGCAAAGAAAAAGTCTTGCTGGTATAAGTGAGGTTGTCTCAGTGCTATAATGGGTTCATTTTGGTTCAGACTAATTCCAATAAAGCCATTTAAATTCAGTCTATGTTTTGTCTATCAGATATATGTATGTGGCGATCTTTGCTTTTTTATCATTCTTTCTTTGAAAGAAAATACTCTGTCATCATTTTCCAGATATCACAACTGTATCTCTTCTTAGCAGGCTTACTGTAGCTACTTTAATAAGCAATCATGAGAAAACATCAGGAAAGTCAGAGAATTCCCACTGTTGCTTCCACATAAGAAGAGTTTTTACCCATGCTTGATGTTCAGAAATTTGGTGATACTACATTTCAGTGAACGAAAGCCCTTAGCAACAAATGGGTGAAAGTTAAAAAGTATCACAGGAGGTGTTTGAGCTTGATTTCAACATTAAAATTGCAAGACCTGTACTTCATGAACAGTGAGCAGTAAAACGTTGCTTCCACTGGAATTTAGGTAGAATTATGATAACTAACAGCCTGACCAACATACATCTAAAATCTCTCAATAAAATGATTAGCAGCCTAATATGTCCTAAGCAAAGTCTAGAATAAGCAATTATATTACCTTGTATTTGTAAGGCTGTGCTGTTCTGAAGAACTGAGAATGCAAAGTACTTTCAGCAGACCCCATTCTGCTACCTGTCTGATTACTCTGATGAAGGGAATGAGACAGGCTCTGAGAAAAGCTGGAGAGCACTCTCTAGATCCAAAGGCATATCGTAAAACACAAGGAGAGAAATGCAAATTAGAGATGAAGTTTGCCTGTACGTACCTCTGATTGCAATGGTGCCTGTAGAAACTGATGTTATTCAAAGACTAGTGAGTCTGCAATCACTATAACTATTACTGGACCTTATACCATCAAGGAAAAAATAGCCTGTTTCACATCTAATTTTAAAAAAACAAATATTTTTCTGAATCTCTAAATTCAAAATACTCATTTCCCCAATAGCATCCACCAAATACAACAACAGGGCTTGCACCAGATTGGAATCACCCAACCTGGAAGCTCTTCCAAGCACCTACCATTATAAAAAGTGCCATAAGCCCTTTAAAAGACAAAAGTTCTATGAACTTTTTGCTGACTATTTCCTCTGAAGAATGGCATGTCTAGCACCCCCGGGCATTTTGTTCAGTGCTGACTGCGAGGGAAGAATGTTACCAGCTGAATCACTAACACTCTTCCCTGCAGTTCCTAGTTATATGATCACGTAGTTTCACTCATCCCTGTTAAGGTCATATTTCATGAGGATACAGTGAAGAGTGTTACAACTGATCAAATCTCTCTTTTTAAGCATTGTATTAAGCCAGTGACACACAGAAAGCTCTGTCTCTGTGTTTCTACTCACTCCAAGTAACAGTTTTCATTATTTCTTCTCATTTTCCCTGATCACCCTGAGGTTCTTCTATTAGTCATGAAGGCAGTACATGGGGATGAGAGGTTTTTGTTGTTTGCTTTTTAACATATGGAAGTACTTTAATCAAAGTCCAGCTCTACTCCGAAAACTGGGGAGAATTCTTATGCGGTAAATCTGCTCCTCCTGTCATGTTGGGAATGATATTCGGCTAATTCATTGAGAAGTTTAGGCTGTTTTCAAGTTACTGGTTTTGGAAAGTCAATGGGGAAAATGAAAGTGCTAGTATGTTCACACACTGTTGTTCTGAGGCAGTTTGTTTGTTTGTAGAGGTGATGCTACCGATACGCAGACATGGCACAATGCTATGCCGTACAGTGAAACACCTTAAGCATCTAGAAGGTGCAGAACGGCACGCATGTACCGAGCACAACCCTCTGCCTGCACAAAGCCACTGCACCATGGGTGCAGCCTAGCACATCCAGCATAAGACTTCCCCTGTGATGACCAGTGCATCACAGAAAAAGCTCCGCCAGGCAAACACAGCTCATTGGCCTGCGCAGGAAGATGCACCACTAGCACTGAGCTGCTTCTAGAAGGTGAGACATTTGCTCAAAACTTGGGTCAGGGATCTCCATGTTGTTCTTCACTGTGCCATGCCGACATGCTCTAAGTCTAGTTCAATGCCTGTTGAATTCAGTATTTCTGTGATGTGGTTCAAGTTGCAAGAGCAGAAACATGCAACTGCTTCACAGAAGGGAAAATGGTGGTTGGTACAGTCTTGTCGATCTTTATTGATGGATGACAGACAAAGAATACATCCCAGCTACCAGACACAAAGGTAAATTTACTGAACTAATAGTTAATTTAACAATCACCGGTAGTCTTGGGGGACAGGGAGTAGTTTGGGGAGGGATTTGTCTGTTTTATCTATAAGCTCTCCGGAGTTGGCAAAGAGATTCATAAAACAGACAAGCATGGCATACATTTAACTGATCCTCTTCAGACAAACCACAGTGACAACCTGAGCTATTTTCAGGTGTCACATTTTGGCTTTTCTTGGTGACCAGTGGTAGCCACTTCACAGAACTTACCTTGTGTTTTCTGTAGAGATCATTGTAGAGAATTCGGAAGTGCTTCCTTGTGTAGCTGCTCCGATAAGCTCCACCAAGGAGGTACTCTATCACCAGCCCAATATCAATCAGTGATATCTTGTAATCCAAGGAAATGGTATTCTGAAACACCAAATGTCACAAGCATTTCATGATGTTATTATATGCAACATTCAACCATGTCAGAGCCCTACTACTATGAGACGAGTCTGGAAGAAGGTACAACTGAGAGCTCCTGCATCTGTCAGGAAAGTGTACACATTCATTAGGCATTTGAAACTCCCCTAGAGGGACAACACAAGTACATCCACATTTTCAGCCTGAGAAGTGTGACATCTACAGTCCACTGCACCCAAATCACATATAGATGTATATTGCAATGTTCACAAGACCAGCTGCATTCAACAGCGAGGGTAATGGTTCTTCAGGTTAATCACCAACAGCCAGAGAGACTGATGAAAATCTTCTTCTCATAACAAGAGAAAACTAGCATGGTATGATTTGCTCACTAAACTAGTTCATGAATTAAATATAAAGAAGCGGATGAAGCACGTATTTAATGTTGTAGAGCAATTCCTGTTGTACAGTAATCTCTTGTAGAGGCTCAAGACTGTCATGACCACAGGACAGCAGCTGCACATGCATTAGCTGTACCTTCTGAGTCTCTCACCACTTCTGTTTAAAGCACCACTGCTTCCCAGTTTACCTCCGCTGTCCTTCCAAGACACAAGGTTTGTGACAAATTCTCTGAAGAACAGATTATCTTCCATGCAGATTTTAAAGATTATTGGTAAAACCTTAAACCACAACTCTCGGAAGTGAAAAATGGGCCTGTACATAGATGGGATCAGAGGCGTTATGTATTTCTAGCTGTGTATGCCTTTCAGACTGTGAAAAGTCATTTTCTCCATTAGACTGAGGTTTTTTTCAATAGACTTCAGTGGCAAGAGTCAGTACAGGCAGCTAAGGCCACCCAGTCCTGGGGAACAGAAGGCACAAACATGCTGAGCACTCTGGGACAAAAGCATGTCTCACAGGATAGAGCTTGCAAGCTCTGTCATTGAGAGTTAGGCAAGTATTTCTGACTACCTATACTTGTAGGTACTTCTCTGCACTAAAAAGCATATTTTATGCTATCAGGACAGACTGCAATGTATCTCCATTCAAATGTAGCAGCAGCAAAGCTGGTCACACTAATGGAGAAAATACTCCGAAATCCATGGTCACATCACTCTGGTGACTGTCCTAGCTACTGTGTTACCATATTTAATAAGACAGCAACTACACAACCCATTCACAAAGCACTTATGCATATTTACAGAAGCTCAGGTGAAAAAGACTTTTCAGCGTTTAGACATGTTTGCAGGTCCCAAGTGAGTTTATCTTACCCAACAGCATAGAAAGTTTTGAAATTGTGCACCCGTTTTCTACCTACATTCCACTATTCCATTTCAAGTGCCAAAAGCTTCCCTTTTGATCACACCCGGAGTATTCCCAGAGTGTCCTGAGATGTAACCAGGCCATGGGTTTTAGGAGAGGGGTCATATCAAGGAGCAAATCACTTCAGTATCAGTGAGAAAGACAAATTTCTCAGCCTGGAGAAGTTCAATGTATTTTCAACAATACAATTCAACAAATTTTCAACTGCTATCTTCCAGATCTATCACATAAATTAGACCTCAAATATGTCCATCTGTATGGGAAAACACAGAAAATAGCTTGCTATGGAGACCAGAATACCCTACACCTATCTATAGAACCATCAATGGGATTGACATGAAAGTCACCCACAATAAGAAAATTATACCAGAAATCCCAGTACTTGAGACCACAGAACTCTGCAAACAGTCAGACTTACCACTTTATTTTATCTTAGCATTCATACCCTGGAAAGAATTAGGCAATTAATCTAGTTTTGGATCTAGGCATCTCCTGCAGTGGAGACTAGATGCAGAAAGAACAGCTCATCCCTTCCCAGCTAAGCAGCGCTGTGAGGTACAATAGATAACAGAAACACGAAATAAATTAACTGTGTAGCTAAATAATAAGGCTGCCACTAAACTACTAACGGAGCCTGTGCTCCATGCAGTAGTCATCCACTGCCACCTTCTGTTCTCCTAGGCAATGCAGCACATTAAAATAATATTATGTTTTGTCACAGTATCTTCTTGTTACTGCTCAACAAGGAAAGGCTTTTTTAGCTTTGGGGAAAAAAAGAAAACCTTAAAGCAATGAGCATAATTACTGCACTAATTCACTAAGTCTTTTGTACAATCACGTCATAACGTCACTTTAGTAACTTGAGAACGACAGTCTGATCTACACGAACTGCTTGGCTTTGAAATTAAGGTACAGGACCTTTGGGAGCATTCAGCAGTAGTGTGCTAGTTAATTGCTTAGGGGGATCAGTGGGATTAAGATAAAACCATTTAATAGATATAGAAGAATAGTTAATATTATGTTTGTCACAGTATCTTCTTGTTACTGCTCAACAAGGAAAGGCTTTTTTAGCTTTGGGGGAAAAAAAGAAAACCTTAAAGCAATGAGCATAATTACTGCACTAATTCACTAAGTCTTTTGTACAATCACGTCATAACGTCACTTTAGTAACTTGAGAACGACAGTCTGATCTACACGAACTGCTTGGCTTTGAAATTAAGGTACAGGACCTTTGGGAGCATTCAGCAGTAGTGTGCTAGTTAATTGCTTAGGGGGATCAGTGGGATTAAGATAAAACCATTTAATAGATATAGAAGAATAGTAATGAACCCATCACTTCTATTCCTAAAATTCCCCTGTATTACCTAATAGCAGTGTGCCAGTGGACACTGAAGTTCTAAGCTACCATTTTTGCTCCCCAGCCTTTCCTACGTCTATTACCTGTTTCACATCTCGAACTAGGTGATGCAAAAGTAGATTTGATGGTCCTTGTTTCTGTGGTGTGAAAAGAAAAGACAGTAAACAAACATGTCACTCTACATTAGAAAATCAATACAGTAAAAGAAAGTAGCTAAAAGATCTTCTGGATAAGCTACTGCAATTCAAACTCTCCCCACAAATCTCTTCAAAAACATTTCAACACCAATCTGCAACACCTCTACTATCTTACATCTTGACATATTCTAGAAAGAAGTTGGTATCACTTTGGTTAAGCAACATATCATTTTCAGCAAGATAAGAATGTATCACATACCAGATTAAAATCAGAAGGTATTTCTCATGAGCTTCAGGTGAGTACTCCGCCTGGTTCATATCAATGAATTGAAAATAAAAGGCTGGGATACCAATCCAAAAATCCAACATTACAATAAAAAATTATCAAAACCTGTTAATTTTCATTTTTTCCAAAAATCCTTCATAAAAACGTGGCCTAATTATCAAATCTCTTAAGCAAAACAGTATTCTTTCTAGGTATTCTTATCTAAGGTTGTACACTGGGATTTCAAATACTCACTGTGTTGTAGAGTTCTTCCAAACGAGATATGGTGAGAAAACGGTGCATGTTCACTCCATGCTCTATTAAGAGCTTCACAAAATCCACACGGTCCATCACTAAAGCATCCAGCATTGCCTGTTCCAAGGCACCAACCTCCAGAAGGACAGAGATGAAGGAAAAGCTTAGAAAATTATCATCTTCTTTTGGAAATAAATAAAACATTCCTGAACAGCTAGGGTTCTCTTTGTCGCAATGATTTGTCTTTATGTATATTCAAAGTGCACAGTACAAAAGAAAAATATGCTGGAGGAAGCATCTGCGTAAAAAATCCAACAGAGAGGGGGAGTAAAACTGAGTCTCCATAAACCAAACATCTGTAGAGACTTCTACAAATCTAACTTTACAACCAGACTCTGATAATACCTTCCCTACTCTTTAATTCACTTCAGAAGCTAATGTATGATAATGCAGGGGGCAGAGGGAAGCCTTTCTTTTTTGACATATGACAAAAGCCATTTCAAGGTACTGTATTTCAAGATCTCTCTATAGAACTTGAAGTTCTTTAAAGCAGACTTCTTTTCAAATATGAGAGAGAATCTGCATTAGGATAAACTCTCTCAAAGACACCATGAAGCAGAGCTCTACCTACAACAGTGTCCAAACAGTGAAAGCACTCTACTCATGGCACTTGCACAGAGCTCAGCAGGATTTCTACATGCAAAATAGCAAAGGAGTTAGACATATGAGGTTCATATAAATCCATATCAAGAATTTCTACAGAACACGAATGCACAGAAAATGCAGTGGGGTGAGCAGAATGAGGCTGCTGGCACACAAATGGGGCAGGTGCTAGTCCTAGCTTGGCACGTGAAGTTAGTCCTTTCCATGTACATATTTAAGTTTGGCGGAAGTGATATTAAAAGATGACCAATAAATGTTACAGAATTGTCACATATGAAAAGAAATCTTGTGCACTGTTCCTGAACTATTGGTGTTTCTTCCAGAAATATCTCAAAGTGACATTCTTGTATTACATTTCCTCGAGCAGCCATTCCTTGCACTGGCAGTGTGTCTAAAGAGGTTTAGACAGCCGTCTGGTAACTACCAGAACGACATTCTTTGTTGTAAAGTCCATTTGCGACTGAGTTGACATTTAAGCAGAAACATGGCTACAGCTGGTTACAATCTTTACCTTCTGAACTTTTAGGACCAGAGGTCTGAAAAGAAATGGCCACAATCTGTGCATAATTGTGCATGTTTCCTTAAAACACTTAAATAGACAGAAGAATACTAAGACTGCATGGACAATCACCTAAAAATTGCTGCTTAAATATCTAATTCAAAATCTGAACACACAACCACAATAACCATGCACAAACTGTAGACCCCGACAATTGCAGGTCTCGCAGACCCTAACAGTTGGAGGGGTACTCCTCTTTAATTAGGAAAGCAACTAAGTCAAAAGCAAATTTTAGAACTGTGCTTGTGCATTTTCTTTTTTTTTCTTTTTTTTCTTCTTCTTTACAATGCATGAAGAAATTATTGTTACTTAAGATTTTTTTCCTGCTTAGTCAAAAGAAAAACTTTCAGGAATATATGTCATTCTAATTTTTGCTTGGCGAAGCAGCAAGAGATGTAAGGCTTGTTTATTACGAGCTCTTTACATCTTACTTGAAGGGGAGAACATACTCATTATCTGCCAATGACTTTTCATTCAAAACGGTGCTGAACAATTGCACTGAAATAGATACAAACAGGTACATAGATCTTTTTCAAACCTATCAGAAGCAGAGGAGCGGGAGTAGGGGGACTGCCAGTGAATCTGTAAGGCCAGAGGATGATCAAGGTATAAAAGAAACATGCAAGGAGATAAGGCTATTGCAGAAATGGTAAATTAATTCATTGCCTCACTGCTCACTACAGAACATGTTAGGAAAGGTCCTACATCAAAGCTGTTCTTTATGGCAGACAAATCTGAGGAACTGTGTCAAATTGAAGTGTCAGTAGAAAAGATTATAGAAGTCATCCGTAAAGTGGTAGCAAATTGTCAGGACCAGGTGGTATTCACCTAAAAGTTCCCAGGGAACTGAAGTATAGCTGAAATCAGCCCACCTAACAGCAGAATGGAAGACAGTAGAAAGTATGCCAATTGTTAAAAAAGACAAAGGAATGTACAAGTTGTCAAAGTATGGCATATCAGTACAGTTAGAACTTTGTAAGGACAAATATAATGAAACTACAATAAGGAACAGCAATAATAGCAACATGGGTAAATACAGTAGAGTAAGAGGAAGCAAGGCAGTTATTTTGTAGAATGAAATCAGAACTCTACCAGAATTTTGGCAGGGACAATGAGGATAAGACTGTTCGATTGATACAGTATGTTTGTATCCCCACAAAAGCTTTTGAGGATGGCTTTCTTGAAGGACTTCTAAACAAATTAAGCGGTCACAAGGCAAAAGGTCCTCCAATTGTTTAATAACTGATCAAACGGTAAGGAAAAAGATTATGAATAGTGGTGGGAGACGAAGAAAATCCCACACATTGAATACTGACTTGACAATACTTGCTGATGATACAAAAACAGTCATCATCATAAAACTGATTGGGAAGAGGTGCAGAAAAATGTCATAATATGGGCTAACCAGCCAAAAAAGAAGGTGAAATTCAATATTGGTAAATGTGAAATAATGTGCATTTGGGAAACAACCCTACCTGCACATCAGTCTTGAAGTTAACTCAGAAAAAATGTTAGTGGACATATCTTCTGAAAGCATGAATGTAAGTTGGCTATAAGTTGGAAACAAGTGGAAAAGGCATACAGACTACTAGGATTGACACTTAGATGAATACAGAATAATGTATAAAATATTAGTATTTCACTACATCTCTCAATGGAGAGCCCCATATCTTGAATATTGGTTACAGTGCTGGTCTGCCTATCCCACAAGATGACTTTAAGACCTGAAAAAAGTACACGGAAGAGCAGAAAAGATTGTCAGAAATATGAAAAAACTGAACAAATAATCACCTTAGGAAAGCCAGAAGTGAAGGGGGGGTACTATGCAACAGTTCTCTAAAATCTTCTGTGTCAAAGCAGTGGGGACTAGAAACATGTTATTCGTTATTTCCCATACACATCGAAACAAAGAATCATTGAGGTTGGAAAAGACCTTTAAGATCATCGAGTCCAACCGTTAACCTAACACTGCCAAGTCTACCACTAAACCATGTCCCTAAGTGCCACATCTACACGTCTTTTAAATACCTCCAGGGATGGTCACTCAACCACTTCTCTGGGCAGACTGTTTCAGTGCTTGACAATCCTTTTGGTGAAGAAATTTTTCCTAATACCCAGTCTAAACCTCTCCTGGCACAACTTGAGGCCATTTCCTCTCGTCCTATCGCTTGCTACTTGGGAAAAGAGAGTGACACCCACCTCGCTACAACCTCCTTTCAGGTAGTGGTAGACAGCTTGCAACTAGCCAGTAAATTTCTGCTGTGGTGGGAGATTT
>NW_008795939.1:5422827-5455432 GCF_000699145.1 Aptenodytes forsteri
TGAGTGACCATCCCTGGAGGTATTTAAAAGACGTGTAGATGTGGCACTTAGGGACATGGTTTAGTGGTAGACTTGGCAGTGCTAGGTTAACGGTTGGACGTGATGATCTTAAAGGTCTTTTCCAACCTCAATGATTTTATGATTCTAATCTACGGTTCTATGATTCTATTATTATATCATTTATACTAATTCACCAGTCAAAGCAAGTTTCACCTGCCACACTTTTCATATAAATACAAAGGAATGATGCAGACTCACAGGCCTTGCCAACATATATCTTCAATGATAAAAATGGCAAAAGCATAATGCTTCTCTCTTACTCCAATAGTATACAGTTTCAAGCAGTAAGATAGATGGTGTCCCCCTTTCTTTAATATCTTAGAGAGACGTGCTTCAATAAAGCTTATCAACAGTTCACAGCAGAGTTGCTGAAGGCAAAAAACTAAATAAACACAAATAAAAAAATGTACATGCTATAAAACAATGAAAGACACTGGGAAAAATACGTTTTCTTCATAGAGTCAAAACATAGGAGGGTATTGTAAAAAAAAATCATGAAGGCAAAAATATGCACACGTCGTTGTGTGTACACAAATCTTTTCCAGATTCCATAAAAACAAAAGTCTGTTGGACAGAAACACTGTTAAAGTTATGCAGTCTTATTCAGTTCACAGAGTGAATGATGCTCTCTTAGCAGGGAGCTATTCAACATTTTGTTCTAACTTTATTATTCCAGGCTTGGCACATCCCTTATTATTCACACACCATTCAAATCCTGAAAATGAAACCAGTAACTTCCTTCTTTGCCTTTCAGCGGGCACTTGACACCATTTATTTTTACCAGGTTTTGTGCAAGAACATGACATGATCATCTCCACTTCACAGATAGTGAACTGAGCCCAAAGAGGTAACAACAAAAAAAAATCCTTTAATTCATGGATGCCCAATTGTAGACATCTCGGGCATAGTCCTCCATGTATTCAGCCTTATACACCACAAGAAAATATGGACTGTGATCAATAAATTCAGCTCCCTTGTGGTGTCAAACAACCAGCTACAGTCACTCAGAAAAAATATACCCACTGTCAATTTTCCAAAATTTACATTGTAATGAAGAAAAGGCACTCAGGACTGGAAAAATCAACCTTGTAATTCTTGGAAGGGAAAACTTAAAAAGTACTTCTGGGAGCATGAGATATAATTTCTTGAAGAAAATATTTACTCTTACAACAAATGGGGATAGCACATGTTGAAGCACATACAGTTTTATATTTATCATCTATAAAAATTGTATTAAGTACATAAAAACTCACTTAGGGAGGGTTATACTTAAATACCAGATTACATGTGAAAACTTGAAAACCACAATTTATAGGACTGCTTCAATTGCTACTGTACGTTCTTTCATGCACATATAGTTAATGTAGGTCTAAATCTTGGCTTGCCTTGATTGCAGCTATTTCTAAGAAACAATATATGAAATAATGCCATGATGCCATGTTACCATAGATAATTTTACCTTTTTTTTACCTGGTAGCACCGTAAAGGACCATGATTTTTGTATTTCTGTCTAGAGCTAGGAAAAGAGAGGCAACATTCCTTTGGAGTTTACTCCTTTGGAGAAAAGAGTACTCTGGGCTACAATGAAATATCCTTGACCACCAATGATTGTCAACACAGGCTTGAGGAATACATATCCAGAAGGACCACTGAAACTATTTGGAAAAGCTAGCAGTGAAAACTACAGGAATTTTAGATATCAACTCTTCTCTGGGGAAATAAATGTGTTTGATTTTTCACCTGATGCACTCTGCAGTTGAATACTTCACAATTTTTAGAATAATGCCTCTCCAAAATCAGAGATGATTACTCCAGAAGACTGACTCCAAGCATCAAACTATTCCTTAATTAAAGCCCGACAAATGCAAATCATGGAAAATTAGTCATCATAATAAAGTGTAAAGTCACTGTGAAAATTAAAAGACAATAGTACCTTCCAGTGTTGTCCATAAACCAATATGTGTTTCTTGGCAATATCCAGCCGGTTCCAGGCCAATGCCAAATTTAGCTGATCTGAAGCAGACATATTTGTACCTAGGAAACAAGCAAAGGACCTAGCAGTTTTCACACATTGATATTACTCCTTTGCTTTGAAAAGGTAAGTCAATTGGACTGTATGGCAGATGAAAAGAGGTAATATTTTTAGATAGGTACCTTTCAAGAGAGCAGTCAGAATTGCCAAATCAATGTCCTGCTGATCTTCTGACTCCGCATCAAATACGGTTATCTGTTAGAATTGCAGAAGTATACTATTTGAGGTGAGGCAGAGAAGTCTGTAGTTATTTCTTCTTGGTAAGGGCTGTGGTAGATTAAATCATACACATTTCAACACAAACAATGGCAAAGGCCCAGACATGACTTTCCTTTGTTTCAGACAGAAAATGTACCATTTTGCTTTTTAATGCAATGGCATCCCAGGCAAACTGGCATCAACCTACTGCGTAATAACATGAGTCTATTTCCTTTTGATTAGCCTTTAAAGTTGAAAAACGTAAAAATGAAACATCGTTGATACCTACTCAGTTTTCAACTAGAAAACAGACACTCAAAGTAAAACAAAAAATAATAAAAACATATTGGGTAGTTTCCATTTTAGTGATCATTGCTACAATTGTCATTACTCTCATAAAAAATACTTGGTATTCTATCGTATTTGAAAAGTTGTTGCAGACTGGTGAAGTTCCCAGTGACTGGAAAAGGGGAAATATAACCCCCATTTTTAAAAAGGCTAAAAAGGAAGAGCTGGAGAACTACAGGCCAGTCAGTCTCACCTCTGTGCCCGGCAAGATCATGGAGCAGATCCTCCTGGAAACTATGCTAAGGCACATGGAAAACAGCGAGATGACTGGTGACAGCCAGCATGGCTTCACTAAGGGCAAATCGTGCCTGACAAATCTGGTGGCCTTCTACGATAGGGTTACAGAATTGGTACACAAGGAAAGAGCAACTGACATCATCTACCTGGACTTGTGCAAAGCATTTGACACTGTCCCGCACAACATCCTTGTCTCTAAAATGGATACACATGGATTTGATGGGTGAACCACTTGGTGGATAAGGAATTGGCTGGATGGTCGCACTGAAAGAGTTGTGGTCAATGGCTCAATGTCCGGATGGTGACAAATGGTATTCCTCAGGGGTCCATATTGGGACCAGGATTATTTAATATCTTTGTCAGGGACATGGACAGTGGGCTTGAGTGCACCTTCAGCAAGTTTGCGGATGACACCAAGCTCAGTGGTGTGGTTGATACTCTTGAGGGAAGGGTTGCCATCTGGCGGGACCTTGACAGCCTTGAGAAGTGGGCTCATGTGAACCACATGAAGATCAACAAGACCAAGAGTAAGGTCCTGCACCTGGGTTGGGGCAATCCCAAACAGGGATACAGGCTGGGTGATGAGTGGATTGAAAGCAGCCCTGAGGAGAAGGACTTGGGGGTACTGGTGGATGAAAAACTGGACATAAGCTGGCAACGTGCGCTCACAGCCCCGAAAGCCAACCATATCCTGGGCTGCCTCAAAAGAAGCGTGGCCAGCAGGTCAAAGGAGGTGATTCTCCCCCTCTACTCCACTCTTGTGAGACCCCGCCTGGAGTACTGTGTTCAGTTCTGGGGCCCCCAGCATAAGGAAGACATGGATCTGTTGGAGCAGGTCCAGAGGAGGGCCATGAAGATGATCAGGGGGCTGGAGCACCTTCCGTATGAGGACAGGCTGAGAGAGTTGAGGTTGTTTAGCCTGGAGAAGAGAAGGCTCCAGAGAGACCTTACTGCAGCCTTCCAGTACTTAAAAGGGGACTAGAGGAAAGATGGGAAGGTACTCTTTATCAGGGAGCGTAGTGATAGGACGAGGGGTAATGGTTTTAAACTGAAAGAGGGTAGATTTAGATTAGATATGAGGAAGAAATTCTTTACTGTGAGTTTGGTGAGGCACTGGAACAGGTTGCCTAGAGAAGTTGTGGATGCCCCATCATTGGAAATGTTCAAGGCCAGGTTGGATGGAGCTTTGAGCAACCTGATCCAGTGGAAAGTATCCTGGCCCGTGGCAGGGGGGTTGGAACTAGGTGATCTTTAAGTTCCCTTCCAACCCAAACCATTCTATGATTCCATGATTCTACTTGCAAATGAGCACCTGAGTTGCTAAACATGCCAGCACATTTCAAAAGTACATTTCAATACTCAGAGACAAGTTCCAGCACAATTCTGTTATGAGCAGAAGAATGGATGGAAACATTTCTAAATTACAAATAAGACACTACTAGAGAAGAAAAAAAGTAGGAATTACTTGATCTTTCCTGCAAAAACAAATATGTCTGGCCTTTTACTAAAATCAGAAAGGCTGTCATTTCGTAAGCAACCACTGAGACTTGAGAAGTTAACTAAACAGGCTCTGTGGAGCTACCCAATATATAAATTAGCACAGACACCTTTGTGTTATCTTTATATTAGAGGTAATACCATTGCTCCTACAACTGCTGTGCCCACGCCAACCCACCACAGAAAGAGCAAAAAGGATAACAGCAAATGAAGACGTCCTAAACTCAGAGCTTGAACCCCACTCACGGACTCTCTGTGCTCCATGCATTCCATTAAAATGTGAAATAGATGACTGGACTGTTTCTGTCCCAAGCTAAATGTGTTTTGAATCATCACTAAGACCTCCTCCTTCACTTGAGGGCGCAGCTCCCTGAAAAACAGATATACAAGCAAGAATAAGTATATTTTTAGCTACTTCTTACCAGTCCAAATGACACCTCAGCAAAAGACAAAACTTGTGCTAAGCAGAGACATATGAGAAATTTCTTCATTTCTACTTCTCTGTTGACTTATTCCTGCCTTCTTTCAACAAAACAAAGCAAAGGCATCCCATAACATAAATTATTATTCACACAGGCATTAGTTCTGCCCATACATATACACTATTGGAAATAGAACAAACGAAAAAGTTAACAATTTTCAAAAGATTGTCTGTGAATATAGAGCTAAAAATCACTGAAAGTTTAGAAAACTTTTTCTTTCTTTCTTTCAATAATCATATAGGGATAAAATTAAATTCCTCATTATTTGTTCATTAGGCTTCGTATCTCTCCCGTCTTTTTTCCCCTCATTTATCTTTCTGTTAACCTTTCTGTCTGTATTTTACTTTTCTTTTGAAATGGCAGGATTTTTTTTTTTTAAAGATCAAAAATGTGGGAGAAAAAGCAAGTGAAGAAAGAAGTTCACAATACAACACACTAGGGAAAAATACCACCCCCCAAAACAATATTTATAAAAGATAATAAATAAACAGTTAGGAAATAAAGTTTATTAAATTGTTCATTTTTTTAAATTGGAACAAACCCAGGCCACCTTTCAAAAATTTGATTTTTTATTTTAAAAGCCCTTTTGACTTCAAAAAACTTTCACAAAAATATTAATTGGCTATTGAAATATATATATTTATTTCCATTTTGGATGTAAAAATTTCACCAAGGTAGCTTTAAGAGAGTCTGCAGCTGAGGCTGCACTGGAGGTGACATAAAGACTTAGAGCTAGACCAGGATGACAAATCTGGGTTACCACTGGGTAAATCAAAGTCAAAGCCAAGGAACCTTAGTCCTCCTCCTACCCTAGCCTGAGGCTCCTACAGCAACTAACTCCAGCCCTAGTCTCAAAAGCTTTGTGCAACCCAAATTCAAGCCAACTTAGGGAATACTGATGGCAGGAGAAAGGATTGAGTCAAAACCCAAGCAGGTACTCTGGGGTCGCCTAGCAGGGTCCCTCACCAAAGGTGAGAAACATTATAATAACTCAAAATAGATAGATGCAGTTTCTTTTTCCTCTTCAAAAAAGCCTTAGTAAATTTGGCAGAATAATTCTTTCACCACTAGTTTGAGGCAGGGAAGGAAGAAACTCTGCTCTCACTTCACAGAAGTAAAAGCCAGCAAAAGACCACGGCGAGGTCATTACTAGAAGCATTAGAAATTATCTCAGTGGTTTTGAGACAGGCGTTTTCAGGTCTCTCCCAATACAACAGACCAAGCAGGAGGAGCATTATGCCACTACTCACCCCGTATCACCCGTGTGTTTGTGGGTAAAAGCCAGGATATCTGCAGCTCTGCCAGTGCCCTCATAGACCACCACGGGGACAGCTGGGCTGGCCCTCACGTACTCCCACACCATTAGGATCACATTGGGGCCTCCTTCCACCACCAACCCAACTACGGGTACACCTTGGCCCATTCCTGTTTCAAAACACACCTAACCAGTTACAAACAGGTCTCAGCCACACAAAAAAATCAGAACATTTAGTAAATGAATACTCATAAAGGAGTCTCATACATGGTTCAATGGAGAGGAAATCATGCCTTCATCATCTCTAATCTGACTTACACTTTTTAAGACTTTCACAGAACTTCTGTGACCAGATCAAAAAGACCATGAAAACCTCCTGATAAAATTGTAAATGGCCCTAGCATGGGAAAGAAGAAACATCCTTCAGAATACCTCTCTGCCCTTTATGATAGCTCTCACATGCAAGGACATTGATGGCGTTTGAAATGTCATCAATATCCATTTGTTTACCTACACACATAGAAAAGTAATCAAGCACTTCTTTACAGACTTTCTCAAGTTTTACAGCAGCAGGGTGTTTTTTTAATCAATCAGAAATAAATTTCAAATAAGATCCAATAGAAATGGAAAAACAACAGAAAGTTTGACTTGAAAAAACTCATAGTAAGAAAAGGTATAGAGGCTGAGTAAGAAGCTCTAAATACGAACGCATTAAAAATTGGGTAAGTTTCTAAGTTTGTAAATATTATAATGTGAGCAGATAAAGGAAACAAGGATTCAACATAACTCTGCTAATGTCTTTTTAACATACCTCAAGATTTAAATGACTAGGTAACAGTGAACTTCCACAAATAATTTATACAACCTAGTGCATAAAAAGAAATATTTGTCTACGTAATAAATATTTAATTCATCATTTCTATACCACAACTCAGTTACTGTATAGGCAAACAACGGAAGTTATGCAATCTGACAAACAAACATTGGCTGAAGGTATACCTTTTGCAACCAGTCTCTGTTTCTGTACCTGAGGAGGTCACAGGCTTGCAATATAGAAGAGTGATGACGACAGAAGTAATGAACAGGGAAAGAAGGATTCAAATTCCATTGAATGTGACAATTCTTCCACCTAGCAAAATGCTGGGAAACTATCTAGTGCTGATATAGAGACCATGCAAAACTGCAAAGCGAGCAAATGTTCAATACTTACTAAATAATCTGAGTCATTTACATGTCTCTACAACTGAGAAACAAAAATGCAAGTTAGCCCAAATGCATAATGCTTTATAAAAATACTGTCCTTCTCATCTTCCTGATATTCTGAGTTCAAGACACATGCAATTAATAACTTTCAACCTCAGTGAAATCTATGGCAAATGAAGATGTACAAGATGTAACAGGAAATGTGAAGTATCTCCACAACTTCTAGCATAGGTTTTTCTGTCATAAAGCTGACCACAGCAGTACTCACTTGTGTGTATTTTTTGAAGTGATATGTACTTCTCCAAATTCCTCCTGAGCATCATTTCATTCCCATACTTGCCTACTGTCCCATCATCTGCCATTAGAAAATGAGAATGCATGCTGTTGAGGGTACTTAGCTTGCTGAGTGGATTACCAAGAGTCTGGTACAGGCAAACTACCTAAGAAAACCAAAATAAAAAGATCTTCAAAGAAACCAACAAAATATCACCATTTGTGTTGCCTCGCTTGTACATATTTCTTCATCATATTGTGATCTTCTGAAAGCCTCCATCACGCTTTTGCTGCTCTACTCAAACATGGGGTTTCATTTGATTCTTAACAGCAACAAAACCACAATTAATACCACAGAAGCATTTCTGATTAGGCTTGCAGTCCTTAGGCAGAGTCACTGCCTGCCTTTCTTTGCAACAGTTGAAACACAATGGCATATTTTTCCTGGGTGTATTCCCATTAAAAACATGTGAGCTATCATTTATCAGGAATGATTTCACCTTACTTGTCAAGTATTTTTAGACAGTTATGCAGACTGTGCACTCACACTGGAACTCACATAAAGTTCTAGTTTATGAATAAAAATCATGCATATTAATAGCCTATTTGTGTATACCATTAATCTGATTGCTCATCCTGAATCACATGAATATAGAAATACATAATTTGCAACCACAAGAGAATTGTCTGATTAATTACAAAATTTCAAAAAGGAATGGCAATTTCCTGTAAGAAGACAAATGTTTTAAAACTATTCATTTACATACAAAAAGCAAAATACAGTGCCTCAACATGCCACAGAATTCTACTGCTAAGCAAAATCTAAGCCGCTATTACTGAGAAAAAATATCAAACCAGTGAAATGAAGCAAGCAGAAAACAAACTGTGCAAGAAAGCTATAACATACCCTGAACGTTAAGGCTTTTATTATTAAAATGTGTCCAACTCACATCTTTTCCAATAAGATCCCTCTGGTTCTCAATGATACCCCATGGAGGAATCCCAACAGCACAGATCTTTCTCAGGTGTGGTGAGGCACGGCCTTTCAGCGCATCCCCCACATGCCTGGACACTCCTAAACAGATAACAAAATCATCATTTTTCTTCTACATTCGGAGACCTGCTACAGGACACCAATGAAAGGGTTTCCTGTCATTTAATTTATTCTATGGTTATGTTTTAACCAGAAACAAACCATCCCACCCCACTTGTATATTTGACGTGCACTGCAGGAATTGTAAGGCTCAGATGTAATGCACCAATGCTTCCAACTCAACACATATTTGTAATCAATGATACTCATATATGTTGCTAATGGTGCTTTCTACCTCCAAAAACTTTATTATTTACATATATGCACAGAACAGTTCTCCTGTAAGGTCACCAGATTGAATAAAAGCTAAAGAAGTAAAACTGTTTCAGTTCCGTGGCTTACTGATCCCCTCAGGTTTTGAGAGTAGTCTACAGGGAGTTTCAGATACTAATAAACTAATTAATTCATTATTGTAATTCAAAACTTTCTTAATTATAAAACACAAGTTAAATTTAGATTTGAAAACTGTTTCAAGAACATCAATCGCAGTCCTCAGAACCTAAACATTTTAACGAAGCAGATAAAATTGACTGCAAGTAAGTTCTGGCTATCTACTATCAGTGTTTCTTATTACATGCAGAATAATCTGCTCTTTAATTTAAAAAAAAATTAAAAATATTCAGAATGCTTGTCAACAGCAGAGGAACATGATGTCCCTCTTTGAATTATGCACTGTTCCTTAAAAAAAGCTTCATTTTGTGCTAAAATATCACAAATTATCAAACAATTTCATTATATTTGCCCTAAATGTATATGCTCATATGCAGAGAAAGAACACCAGAGGAAGACTGAAACAAAGAAAAATAACTACACTACCGCTATTGATGCCTTCTGTAATTATCCATGCTCCTGTAGTCTCAGCAGCCTTCACCAATCCTTTGCTGAAAACCTGCTTGACCTTTGAGGGAAGCTTGAAATTTTGAATGCCTCCATGAACAGAGATCACTAGCTTTGGCAACTCCATCTGCCATTCTTTAACCATCAGGTGCAACAGCTGATCCAAATTGCTATCATAAGAGAGTCTAATATACTGGAAGAAATAGTAATGGGTAAAATAAACATCCTTTACATACTCCAAGAGAAGAAACTGCAACATCTTACAAAGTTCTCAGCATTAATGCCTTAAAGATTTTGTGCAGGATTAGAATTTTCAATACCGCTAACATGATAGCACAAAAATACATCAGTGAGCAATACAGACAGCAAAACAGACTATGTTTAATCGTGGTGAAGTTCAACGTAAAAATATCATACACACACTCTAACCTGACTTACTTTTGGATTCCCCTGCTCTCTTAAGACAATCTGATACTCACCCAAAACCACTTTTTGTCTTCCTTATGCTGAAATTATTAAAAGAAGTCAGACATATAAACCCAGCATCTATTACCTTGGCATGGTAAGTGTGATCTCCATCTTGAAAATTGATTGTACCAAATGCATCCGTTGGACTCATCTTTGTGTGTTTTTGCACAGACCATTCTCCATCATCTCTCTGTGGGGCAGCCTGATAAACAGGCCAGCTACAGTCTACTTCTGGGTGATCTCCAATCAGCCGTCCACAGCAACATCTCACATTAAAAATAAAGAAATTATTTTATATCAAATACACTTGCATGCAACTCTAGGATCTTCATCAGAACAGCCCAAATAGTTTTTCTGCAAAGAAGGATATTGTCGCTTGCTGACACGGAATATAACAAAAATTAACTCAGCTGAAAAAAATCTCAACAATGGCAAAATGACATTGAACTAAATCATAAATATGTTTTGTTCAATACAGAATTTGTTCTCTACCTGAGGAACAGTAATAACAGTTGGGGGGTTGGACTAAATGATCTTCAAAGGTGCCCCCCAACCCAAACTATGCTGTGATTCTGTGTGACTCTGTAACAGCTTGGGAGTCCCATATAGCAATTCTGACCCAAGCAATGCAGCTCAGATTTACTGGTCTCATATGTGAGATTTCAGAGCAGTATCTTAGGACACGAAGGTTTGCTCTGGTTGTTAATACAGGTTATTCTAGGTACTGAAGAAAGATCTAGGAGTTACCATCATTATTCAGGAGGAGAGGAGCAATCCTCAGTCTAGCAAGAACTTCAGGGTAACCTTTATACTAACCCTTGGACGCCAGCAAAGTGAATATACAAAATAAATGGATTGAAGTGCAATGTTAAGGGAAATGTAGCAGAAACTCAGTTAGCATTAAAGGTTTGCAACTGGATGAATAACCCAGATTCCAAATTCAGTCAGTATTACTGTCATACAGGCTTCAACAGGCTCCAGTGTCTTCTACAGGATTAACCTCAATGTAATTTACAGTGACATCTGACAGTTCAGTTTTCCTTTAGACATTTCAGAAGTTAATATACCCTGGGAAATGGAGACAAATTCTTCACTTTTAGTCTTTTAAGATACCAAACAGCCTCCAACAACCTTAACTCAATGACTGCCTTGGGACTCAGTAGCATTACTTGTGGATCTAGGGGCAGGTTATATGTAAACAACATCTGCAAAACCCTGAAGAGGTACATTCAGAAAGAGAGGGAGTCTTCTGTGGAGATGAGTGAGAACCAACTGGTGAAAGATAAGTAGGTTAAAAATAACAAACAAACAAACAAAAACAAATCCCAAAACAACCCTAAGCAAATTAAGGAAGTGAACTGCTTTAGAACGGCACTTTTTGATAACCAGAAACCGTGAAATTATGTTTGTACTCCAGTTTTTCAACACAGGCAAATTACATATGATTGATTCAATGCTGGGCAAAAGCAGACTGGAGAAGGAAGCCTCCCACACTCTTGGGGAATTAATAACTCAACTAAACAATCTTACTCAGTGGACAATTAAAGAGTTGTACCTCTAGCCTAGCACTGCAGAAAAGACTTGAACTCTATTGTCACATGTATGATGATGGTTAGCTAGAAGTCAGAAAGCAATAGGGACTACTGAAAATGCCCAAATTTTTGTCAAGGTAATTCAACAAGGATTAGCTAACCTAGACCACCTATACCTTTTCCCTAGCTGAGACAAATAGTAGGATATCACAGAAATCCAGGGACTTGCCAGAAAGAAGTCAGGCATGTGCTCACAACTGAATCCTGGAAAGATAAAGAGGAAATGATCTAGCTGGGGGGGGAAAAAGCCTCACAGAGGGGTTTTTATTGCCAAGTTACTCTAACCACAAGTATTGCCCAGCCTGGCTCACTGCATGACTCCACAACCATTTGCACTGTGGTGGTGGCAGAAAAAAAACCAGGGATTAGCAGAGGGAGCACAGGAGCTGCTGAAACAAACTATTGATCTAGGGACCTCATTTTGATAACCCCAAAACAAAACCTGTTGTAATTTTGCCTCTTCATAAGCAAACCAAGACAAGCAGGTCAAGGCTCATGAACTAAACAAAAAGTATCCCAAGCTGGAACTCGGAGAATAAGCCAGTCACACTAAGTCACTTACAGATACACAACTAAATGACTATTTCAGAAGACTGTGAGGGATCAACACAGATGGAAGATCATTGCTGACATCATGTTGTCAAATAACATGTGGACTCAGAATCCACACTCAGAGTCGCTATAGAGACATACCTAAACTAAAAGCATTTCAGAGGAATGTAGCTGCAAAGCAGATAGCACAAGGGAAGCAGATTTGGATAAAAACTGCCACAAAGAGCACGAGGCCAATGCCTATACTTGTTTAAGACTCTCCCTGCATACCTCAAAGGAAGGACCAGAAGAAAGAGATCATTTTGATTTTATTATTGGTCTTCAGAGGACAAATTTCTCTACGGCTGAGCTATTAACTTCCTTGCTCCAATTTTTTCTGCTTGCTTTTTGGGGGGACTCCAGGGTAAGAGACAGCAAATGTCAGGAAAAAAATTGAACTTTACATGAAAGATGAGAAAAAACATAGATATCCTATTGTTCTTTGGTCCTGAAAATACCTTGTGGTCGCTGTACTGCTCCTAGACTGGTCTCACAATAACAAGACCTTTCATCCAGGAATCATTCTGAAAGACAGAGAGCCAATAGCAGTCCCAACTAAATACTGCATTACCTTACATTACCCACTTAGATACCACATTACACCACCTGACTCAGCAAATACCAGTGCTTGGAAAGACAGCACTGAAAAGCAATCAGGCTTATCATCAATGGATTACATTTTCTAAAATCTGAACTAATTTCAGCCCATCATCAAAATATGAACACAGAATGACTATCTATCTCATATGTTACTGTTGTGTACAGGGTCACATCAGCAGCCCCTCCTAGAGCAGCAAGAGCCAGAGCAACCTGCCTTTTCAAAGCTAAAATCCTATAAAAAGGAACTAACCATCTGACAAGACAAATCAGTGCAGTAACCTTGAAACTGAGAGGCCCAATGAACACTGAACTATTTTAGTAAGTAACATAATTAGCACTACATACTTATCGTTTACATGTAAATGCACCCAGAGGTGAGCTGCACTCAGAACAGCTCAGTTATGCTGAGCAGGCAGAGGAGGAACTGCACATAGACCTAACACACAGGTGTGCAGGGTACCTGCAGCTGTTTTTACCTCAGAGATTACCATAGCAACAGGTGTGAACTCAAAAGGACTGGTATTTCCCAAACTGCTCATGCTCTGCTCCAAGCTGGCAGGCTCGCTCTCTCTAGACATCTAGCAGGAAGGGACAAGGTGCTAAGGACTCCTGAGCTACCTGGGAGGTCAAAAGCCAGGACTAAGAGGCTCTCAGGAAGGTTGAGGAAACCAAAGCAGAACATTACATACAGCTGTTTGGGGTTTTTTTCTGTGAAGTTTTGTGCTGTGTGCATAGTGACCAGGCTCAAGGAGGAGAGGAGCTACCAGCCAGCGATGATGGTCGAGTTAGGATCGCTTGGGAGCACTCAACCCACACACATTCCTGGGACCTGTCAGGCTGCACCCCAAGGTGCTGAGGGAGGTGGCTGATGTCCTTGTGCAGCTGCTCTCCATCAGCTCACAAAGGTCATGGAGATCAGGGATGTCCCCAACAACTGGAGAAAAGCAAATGTCACACCTGCCTTCAAAAAAGGGCAAAAGTCACCTTGAGGAACCATGGACCAGCCAGCCTCCCGTCAGTCCCAGGTAAAATCAAGGAGTGAGACCTCCTGGAGCCCACGTCTGGGCACAGCAGGGAGAAGACAGTGACGGGGAGCAGCAGTCAGCAATTTACCAAGGGTAAATCATGCCTCACCCACCTGACTGCCTTCTGCAACAAAATCATGGGAACAAGAGGAGAGCAGCAGATGCCATGTACCTCCACTCTAGCCAGGTTTTTGGCACTGTCTCCTCCAATATTACGGTCTGGGAGGGAGGACACATTGGTGGGTGAGGACCTGGTTGGGTGGTGGGCTCACAGGGTGGTGGTTATGGGTTGGACGCTGCCTGGAGGCCGGTATCAAGCAGGGTCCTGCAGGGTCTGTGAGAAGCCTGTCCTGTTCAGCATCTCCACCAGCGACCCAGAGGAGGGGATGGAGGGCACGTGCAGCCCTGGGTTGGGGGCAGCTCTGGGGGACAGCCCTGGGCACTGGTGGGCAGCGAGCTGCACCGGGGCCACCTGTGTGCCTGGGCAGCAACAAGGGCCAGCGGTGCCTGGGTTATGTGAGTAGGACATGGCCCAAAAGGCAGGGGTGGGCAGGGACTGTCCCCTCTGCTTGGTGCTTGTCAGACCTGTCTGGGTACCACCTCCAGTTTGGGTCCCCAACACATAAGAGACACCAACAAACTGGAGGGACTTCAGGGGAGAGTGACCATCCTGGTGACGCATGGTGGGGCTGGAGACCTTGCCCTCCGAGAAGAGGCTGCAGGACCAGGGACGGTTCAGCTGGGAGGAGGGATGGTTTTGGGGGCATCCAACAGCATCCCTGGCACTGACCAGAGGGGATGGATGAGATGCAGTCGGGCTCTTCACAGCGATGCATGGCAGGAGGGTGAGAGGCTGCAGCACAAGCTGAAACACAGGAGGCTCAGGCTGGAGATAAGGAGAAGCCTTTTCCTCAGGAGGACAGTCCAGTAGTGGAGACGGGGCCTGAGGAAGGTGGGCTCTCTCTGGCCTTGAGTGTTTCACACCCCAACTGGGTGAAGCCCTGAGCAGCCCTGTCTGACTCCCCAGCTGAGCCTGCTCTGGACAGGGGCTGGGACTGGAGACCTCCCCAGGTGCCTGCCAGCCTGAGTTATCCTGTGATCCTATGAATATATCATATGCATTGATTCAAAGCATCTTTGCAATGACTTTCCTTTTTTGCCTCAAAGGCTCACCAAGCTACTAGTGAAGGAGGGAGCAATGTCAGTTACACAAAAGCAGGCTCCTGGAAATTCACACTTCGAGCAACGAGGGGAAACTTGGAGGGTCGACACTGAGGTAAAAGTAACTGCAGTAGCCAGATTACAAAACCGGTGCTCTAGCAGGCAGCACTTTAGAGACTGTGTCCAAAAAATATGCCTAAAAGGTCAGATATAGAGACAATTTGTGAGAACATCTCAGATGTGTAAGGATGCAGAAGTTCGGCACCACATTCCTGAATATTCATGCAGTGAGACCAGTCTAGGTGCTGGCTGGGATGCGTTTGTGAGCATTGCACTGAAGAGCAGATAGAGGCCATTTCAACACACCAGGGAAGCATGGACAAAGGTGCCAGTAAGTTACTCAAATTTGATTAGTAACTACTAAATGGAGCTATTCTACTTAGTATCAGCAAATAGTTGCATAACCCACTCATAAACTGTTTGCAAACCTTGGAGGTTCTCTGCAAGTAAGAAATCATTAACAGATTTCATTTGCCTACAATATTAGGTCAAATTATAGTAGGCATCAAGTACATTCACATCACTTTTAGACTGTTGTGGAAAATTACAGATCTCAGGAGGCCCAAAACCTGTTTCATTGCTGATCTAATAAATACAATATAAGCAGTTATAACACTCGTGAAAATTATTTCCCCTTGTTAGGAACAGAAAAATTCTCCTAGAACAAAGCTCTGTGTACACTTTAAGATATACAAGAAGACAAGAACAGTTAACATTTTGGAAAATGTATTTGCAGGATAATGGCTGACTGAAATGAACATCAGACACGCACACACATTCTGCATATATAGACAGACCAACAAACAGGTTTCACATGAATTTAAACAGCATGAAAATGCTCAAGAAAAGTGAAAGAAACAACTACAGGATAAAAAAGCCACAAAGGTATGGGATGTCTTTACAGAGAAAGGTGAAAGAAAAAAACAAAACTACCCTGTGGGGTGCACATTTCCAGTTTCTCTTCCTCCCTCTCCCACTGTAGTGTTCACATTCATGCAGCTAAACTGTGTTTGATTACGAGGCTGATTTGGTGGAAAGCTAATCTTGATTTGGTTTTCCACCCCCCCAGGTTAATTTTCACACCAATGAGCTTCCCAGACCAAATAACAACATGGTCACTCTGCGGGGGGAAGGGGGAGGACTGCAGAACTGCTGTAGTCTCAATTTAGATGGGATTAAACCATCACATTTTGGAGCACAAGCTAACTTCAGCTTAGATACCCACCTGGGTATCTGCAGGTTAGCAGGAAGCATTAAAATCCTCCCTGCATTTCTACTTCCAGAACACCTGCAAAAATCTTTGAATCTCTATTATTCTGCTCTAAAGCAAAATAAACATGCGATCATTCTCTCAGAGGGAGTGGCCCCTTTCTGAACAGATGCCACACAGATCATTTGCCTAACTTACAAGGCCAACGCCATTCTGTGTATCGGCCCTTTACAGTGATCTGATTTGAAGAAGTAACTTGCTTCTTCGAAAATGTGAATCTTGTTTCACATACATCTTAGAAGCAAAATAAAACGTGAAACATAATGAAAAAGCAAATAATCATGTTCATGCAGATGACAGGACTACTTAGCACCAGCTTGCTAGTCATTAGTTATCAGAAACTCATTGTTTTCTGTTCCTTCAGCCTTCAGAGGCCTTTAACACAAAACAAATGTCAAGGAAAGTTAAAATTTTTGTTCCAACAACTGATGATTTATTATCATAAGCATACGGTATCGAAACCTGTTTGGGAACACCAGCTGAACAACAAATGTTGGACTGAAAACAACTAATTAATACAAGAAACAAAATTAATTAATTAATTAATTAACAAAATTAATTAACAAAATTAATTAACAAAATTAATTAACAAAATTAATTAACAAAATTAATTAACAAAATTAATACAAGCCACTAGCTGTCTAAAAAACCCACACACGAGTTAAAAGCACCAAAGTGATGTAATTTTTGTTGCTTGCCTTCCCAAAATCAGGGACTCAGAATGCCCACTGCAGAGAAGATGCAAAAATCTTCAGAAACCTATCATCAGGGATATTTCTATTCTCTTTCTTCTCCCTTTATTTTGTTCTTCCTCTTCCCATAATTCTTACTGTTGTCCACTGCTTTCATCTTACTCTCCTTCATATCACCCAGGATATAGCTGGAATTGTCTCCCATTTAAAGGCACATTTCTGCCTTTCATTCCCCAGGAGAAGATTAAGACAAACTCATCCACACAGAGTATTTGGATAACATTTTCTATTGCAAATAAATTAAAGGTTATCATACAATTTATTTTACCCAGATTTATGCTAAATGTTCTCCAGCACACCCCCAGAAATGCTGCTCTGACTATTGTCAGAGCATATAATATAATATATCATATAATTAAATAATTATATTTAAGAGGAAGGTTATTTTTGTTGTTGTTACTTCCCTGCCTAGGAATGCCCATCACTAACTTTAGGTCATTATAAAAATCATCGATGTATATTTATGCACCCCTACCTGATTAAATTCTGGCACACCTGGCATCCTGCAGGACACCTGTGATAAAAGATGGATAATTAATACATGCTTGTATAAAAGAAAACATCTGTAATGGTATTCATAAAATATCAATTCACCTGTGAAAAAATTCTCATCAACAGCATTAAAGACTGTGTTCTCCTGCACTTGCCCCTGGAAGATGTACTGGGTAACTTCAGTGATTTGTTTGGCGTTTTAATCTCAGACTGTATGTCAAATCTGCATTTCATAGATGAGTTATCTATCTTATTTACTCTACACTATCCATGTGTTCAAAACAATATGATCAAAATTACAAGTTTACATCCTCAGAATGGGATCTCACGGAGTTTATTTAGGCAACACTATCCACTAGATACTCAATCTGGAATGCCAAATTATGTTTGCTTTCTCAGGTCCTAAAACACAGGTGGAGGATTTGCTCTTTTCCTTACACTTTTCACACTCTACGCCAGCCTGAACAGAAACCTCTATCTCAGAAGACTGTGATCAGCAGCGGGCATTATTCTGAGGAAGGGAGAAAATGGTGGTACAGGATTAAGAATTCCTGTGCAGCAGTAACTCCGTGTAACTCAATCTCTCAATTGGATGTCATACCACAGTTTTGGTTATTGGACTGAGAGCAACATATCTAAGAAGCCTCGGAAGGTCAATTATTGCCAATTTCTAATTGAAACGAACAGCCTCATTTAAAACGTACTGGTGACAGTATCTATGAAAACCTGTAAGCACCAGCAACCACTAACTGAGGCATTGCAAAACTGCAAAGAATTTCATCCAAGCTACACACAATGCCCATAAAAATTACTCTGATTCTTTCTAAATGTAATAGAAAGAAAGTGAAATTCATTGTTTTACCTGTGAGGATCTTTTGAACTGGGAATGATGTGTGCACACTCTCTTTTACTGAAGACCTCTTCGATCCAAGATTTGGGGGACTGAAAAGACATTTCAAACGTAATTGTATTCCTGAACTTAAGAACATAATGCCAAAAATTGCACTATGAAGTCTACATAGCTGTATACGCATAACACAGAATGATTCCCATCACGATGTTAGATGAAACCAAACACTATAAGCTGAAGCTACAGCTCTGAACAGTCCTAGCCCTTCACCCCCAAGCTTTACACAGCTCCACAGAAAGATCAATATTAAAATTTATTCCCACCCCTTACTAATAAACATGAAAATTATTTAGAGGATCTGTCAATCACATGTACAATAGAGGAAGTGGTAAGGATGAATCAGAACTGCTTAAAGGACTGCACTTCCCGTCTGCCAGAAGACTAGCAATCTTACTAAAGCTGTAAGTGATTGGTCAATCACACACCAAAGTGGCAAAAAAGGCAAGATTTTCTTTTTACCTGAAAGAGACGGTTGATTCTTTCTTTTATTATTCTTAACAGAGTTAAGAATAGATTCATCCTGGTTATATGTTTGCTGAACTAGGACTACAGTGAAATGCAAAAGCAGGGACCAAAGGCTAGACCTAGCACTTAGAGTGTATGTCAGCTGGGTTTTTTCCACTGGCCTCCTGGGACACTGTGAAAACTGTCTCAGTGAAGCCTGTTGCAGCTCAGAAACTGAACAGTCACTGTGGTACACAGATTTTTTTCAAAGAACCTCACTGGGGGTCTTTGAATCTCTTTCTCTTCAGGTCTATCAGCATCAAACGGAATGATAGTTTTTGGATGCTGAACTTTGAAATCTCTGGGACTGAATTTAGTAAACACTGGAAGCAAAGGATTTTTTCTTGTCGTCAAAGGGAACTACCCCCATAATGAAACATGCAATGGACAGATATTTTATCATAAAGAGTAAATAAAATTATTCCAACCATTATTGTCTCATTGTTTCTCATGTTCATCTCACTCTCTGTCTATCTGTTGTCTACCTTATACATAGACAGCAAGCTCTCTACGACAGGGCACAGTAGGGTCCTGGTTTATGATTAGGCATACAAGGCAAACAGTACTCAAATAATAAACATTGACTCCTTATTCATTCCTCATGTTTAAAAACGATTGCTCTTCTGCAAAATGTCTACTCTGTAAAAATACTTATGGTAAGTAAGTCTTGTCTCCATACTTTTTTGTAAAGTGCGTCTTTCGTACAATGACTTAGAAAAGAATTAAATTCATGCAAATGCCAGTAATTCAACTTATTAAGAATACTGCTGGGAGCATTTTACGGATGGAGTTCAGCAATAATTCTTGTAAAAGAGAATACCTCTTTTTTATCTCTTGAATGGAATTATGATCCTTAATAAAGCAGGCCCATTTGAGGTTTTTCTACTTCAGCTTCACATCCCTAAATACCCCCACATAATCTCCCAGCCAGTCATGCAGTTATGGAGGGCCACGAGCAACCTGAGTGAACTATCGGCTTGTCTACAGGTGGGGACCCAGCTTCCACCAAAACTAACGGGAGTCCTACCTTTGGTTTTAAAGTACTCTGAAACAGGCCCCCACTGACAAAGATGAAAGAGATCATTAAAAAGCAGTTTGCTGGTATTGGTGTGCATGCATATTCTTCTGGGAGCAACTAATTGAATTGTGTCTGGTTGAGCTTCAAATGAAGGAGTAACAGCGCAGAAGATCCTCAGGGCTGGACAGAGCACGGTCACGCAAGAAAATTAATTATCTGAGAAAGAGACCTACTGAAGACAAGGTGCAAAAATTAAATCCAGAGAAAAACCTTGGAAACAGTAAAGCAAATTTCATTACCTGAGGGCAGGTACACACTGCTTTCAAAGACCTTTCAGTAGTATTCTCGTTAGCAATCAGTATTGTTTCATGCTTCCTAAACCACTTTATTCTAGTTGTTTGAGGTACCAAGCAAAACAGTGAAGTGTTTCCAATATTACAATACCCTGGGACCCTGATTTTTCTGAAACCCATTACTATTTCTGGTAACTGGTTTTCAATCAGAACTAGGGAACAAAAAATCTTTTATGTTATGGAATGCCTTGGATAAGAATGAACTTTACTAAAGTTTTCATTAACAGGAAAGAGTATGAAAGAATGGCCAAGAGGTTGACAAGCCTTACAGCATTTGCTGAGGCAACATGCTCAGCCCTGTGAGAGAAGAACAACATCCAACTGCTGTCACTTCGATTTAGTAAGAGCACTAGTAGCTCAAAGTAATTTTGAGAAAGCTGTTGGCATCGCACAGTCTCAGGTAGCTTCCCTTGAGCTACTTTACCTCCAGCATGACATATTCCGGAAATCAAGCGTTATCTGGGTATCTTTCCAGGTGTGAAGGCCAGCACTGGAGATATACAGCCCAGCCTAATAGGGAAGCATTGCATCAGCCTAGGCACCAACAGCAAAACATGCTGCCAGCTAAGCAAGGCACTGGCACTCAGCTAATCCATATGTGAATACACTTGAAAAGGGGTGTCCAAGAAGTTTTTATCTCCAAAGCTCAGTGTTCCTCATCATAAATTTACACAAGATAAAACACAAATCAATTATTTTAAAGGGGGGAGAGGTCATCTGGTACACAACAGCTGTTTGGTGTGGTTATTTCAAACCAAAATATAACTTACAGTCCTCAGGTATGGCAATACACTGTGTGAGTTGAAGTTACAACATCTAATATGGGAGATGAAAAGGCTTCTTCTCTACTATCAGCTTTTTAAACATCTAAGGTGTCTCCTAAAAAACATACCTTGTTTTAAAAAATTCTCCTTTTTTTAGGTTTTGGAGGGCGGTTGAGGGTTAAGACAAAAATATCAACGCTTAGAATTCTGGATGTTTTGTGTACCCTTTTTCAATTTGGCCCAAAAGCACGTGTGTTTTTCTGCAACTGAGGCAGTAAGGGCAGCGACCAACACACACCACAGCTGATCAGGCCACTCTAGTCACAATGGGTCAGGCTCAAGGTCTAACAAAGCCAATGGAAAAAAAAAAAAAAAACCTATAGCTTCGGATCACATGCCATGAATCTAACCTTGCTACTATAGAGGTCATTGACAAAATTCCCATTTATTTCAGCTGAACAAAATCACTATGAAATTTATTTGACCTTTGAGTCTCAAAGAACCAAGGATGCACCTCACCCAGTGGCACAGAGACTCCCCTAGCACAACACTCATCTCAGTTAACTCCACTTCAGGATTCTCAGTAAATAGGACTGAAAACAACATTTCAAAGTGCAATTGATACAATACTAGGAGTGTTCCCCCTGCCCTGCGAAGAAACATAACATCTTCCCATACAGATATTTCAACATTAATCTTTGCTTATTTACATAAAGAGCTTGCCAGGGTGTTGCCTATGCTGCGCTCTTTCACCTTGCTTCCTGTAATTTCTACGTTTAAAAAAGCAGTACTTAATAGCATATCATCTGTACATGATCCTGATGAAGCCTGTAACTTCAACATTCATTTTCATCTCAAATTATAATAAACTTGTGAATATAGCAAAAAACATAGTATGCAAAGTCCCCCATTTTTTTCTTTAATGAAGTTCCTGAACAGATGGACTACTTAAAAATACATACATTGAAAATCCAATCAATCATAATAAATCAAAATAAAATACAAGACTGTATCACTGTATTTCACCTTGTGAAGCACAAATTTCAAAACTAAAACACTGTGACACATTTACCATTATTCTTAATTTTATATAAGGTGAAATCTTCACTTAGTATGTAAAATTTACACCATAACAATAACATTCATGTCTTAATCTAAGGCTTTACTTAGGTTTCTAAGCTAATTGTATAATCAGGAAAAGGGTTTTAAATCTTCATGCTTTTTACAGTCATCCATGACTTCAGGGCTGGGCAAGTAAAAATGAGAAGACTTCTGATCTGCTGTTTGTTTGCTCTTGGTTCCTAGCTTTGTAAAAGACCTCTGCAACATGTACATCTCCTTTCATAAAACTCTAGCTAACATTTCAAAACTGTCATCATTTAATTAAACTTCAACAACAAATTAAAATTTCTCCCGTCACTACAGTGAGGTACATACACCTCAGCCAGCATCAACCCGTACCCCTTTTATCACCAAACCCTAAGGGAGACAAAAATACACCTACATGTTCCTTCTGACTGGCAAACTTCTGTTATGATATACCTGAAGCCAAGTTTATATTGCAATTTTCCTTCCAATTTTCCTTCCAGAAAGTCCTGAGACCTCTGTTTGGGAGTTTTGCCTTCTCATTTGTCGCCAGTCTGAGGATTAGGAATGCTACTTATACTTCCCTGCCACAGAAGAGGCTTTGGAGATTTCTAGACTGATTTAGTCAATGGAGTGGCAAGAGTTTGGCTCTGAAATTTAAGGCACATGAGTAGTTTTTAGAAAATTGCTTTTAATCACTTCTTCAATATCTTTAATGTCTGAGATCCTTGCATAATATGGTATTAAAGGGACACTGTCAGGTCAAATTTGGTTAAATGTAAGTAACGTTCAAAAATTAAGGCTTCCAGAAGTAAAGAAAGAGATCAGAGCATAAAATTTAGAGAGACACCTGCACCACTCACTTCTTTCAAATCCTTGCTGACTGGGAGTGAGAGCAGACAAAACCTAAAAAGCCAGCATGGCACAGAGGTAATCTGTCCTCCAAAATCCGAGGGTGCCATCAGCAAGGCAAGTGACCACGCCGCTGTCCCGAGGGGGTCAACGAGCAGGTACGCTGCACTTGGCTCACCTGTCTCAGAGGACGGGGTGACGCAGACCTGTGATCACCTGCTGTACTGGTGCCCGCACTGATTTCACCACCCACCCATCCAGCACAAACAGGTGCATGCTTCAATTTTTGCTGCTGCTTTCTTCTGCCCCAGCCCACCCCACCCCCTCATAAAGGACTTGCCAGAGTCAAAGCCTTTAGATGCACTGCACCAATTAAACACTGATAAGTAGAGGCTAACGTGCATTTGTCTTGCTTCGGAATTAGCTTTACTAAACCAAGATCTGCAAGAAACATTCAGCCCCTTCAACACCAGACAATAAGTACTGTTCATTGGTTGAGTACCAAACTCAGGAAAACTAGGTTACACTGCCAATACTAAACAACAAATTTTTAGTACCGTTAGCTGTAACATTTTAGTACCATTATGTCCCCTTTGGTGTGAAAAGCACACGTACACACATTTTCTCATGAAACAGCATGCTGCTCTGGACACTGTTCAATTCCCTGCAAAAGGAAATTAAAAGGCACACATCTCTGTGTCAGAATAATTTCATCCATTATTGAAATATAACCACTTATTGGACAAAACAGCAGCAACTGCCTTTAATGACACACTGCAGATCCAGACAGGGGCACATAATGAGAAATCATATAATGACTAGCCAGCTTAAACAGGCTAGTTCATTTAGGCAAAGTACAGTCGTGCTGGAAACTAGCCTGAACAACCAAGTTATAAGTCACTTACTGAAACTGCAATGAATTTGTACTGATAACAGAGAGCAATAATTTCTATCTTGTGTCTTAGCCAAAACACTACTTCAGGAGCTGAAAAGTGCTGCCAAGCACCATACCTCAGCTCTGCACACACTGTGTGTGTAGTGAATCCACTACACACAACCACTTTTCTATGTCACTTCTCAGGAATTTGGGTTTTCCTAAAGATCTTAACTATTAGAGACAATATTTTTGCATTGCTAAGCAGGTTTGGCAGAATCTCAGGAAAAAAAAAAAAAGTATAGTTACACATCATATAACTCTTTCCAGTCCAGAAATTGTTACCCTCAGAATGATTAGATGAAAGCAAATACTCATTAAATAGCAACAGATAATCCTGGGACTCATAGATTTGCCTCAGGACTCCAGTATACTTATACAGTACCTGTAGAGAACCTTTACTGCTGATGACAAGAATTAGAAATACCCAAAAGATCCAAAACTGATTTTCAGTGCCTGGGAAGGAGGGAGACACCATTTTCAGGTGAAAGTTTACCTGTGAGAAGTCAGTGTAGGGCAGTGTGTGACAAACCCTTATTCAAGTATACAGTGAGGGGAGGGAAAGAAGAACTTCCCCTTATTACAACCACTGCAAGAATCCAGCCTCTGTGTTCAGCACGGTGTGCTAAAATATCTTAAACCCTTTTAAAAATTAACGACACATAGAGCAAGTCACTTGCAAGAACATTAGATACCTGAAATGCAGCCAGAGTTCTTGTAAGCTAACACTCAAGACTATTTCACAAGAGCTCAGCCCATAAGCATGTTGGTATCTGTTGAACTCTTACCCCTGGGAACTCTTCCTGAGCTATAAAAGCTAAGGTGGACTTGCAGGTATCATCATTTTATGCATAATAATTCTTAAGCAAAAAACAAGACTTCAGCAGTATTTCTGCATCCCATGGCAACTGGTAAATTACTGCCAGCATTAAAGAGCTTTCCAACTTAACAGGCTGTCTTGCATAAGCTTTTCAGGGCAGGAACTTCCTGGTTCAGCATCCATTACATGCATGCTTATGGTATGAAGTAATATAACAACTGCTTGTAACAAAGACCACCACTTTGGGTCCACGTAGGGTAGAAGTGCATTGTAAAACTGCAGGGTCATGTGCAATAAAATATGAACTCAATGTGTGATTTCCAACAAACTCTCAGGTCTTCTAGAACTTCCTTGTGCTCAGGCTATGCTGTTGGAGGACAACAGCCTGGCTTTGTAACACAGACATGCTGTGGTTCCCTTCACCTCCATCACTACAGTACATCAGTACATCTGTTACTAACTAGCATCTTTTCCTTTTCCAACCTTTGTTACCTGCTCCTTTGCCCAAGTGTTCAGGACTCTGCACATCTGTTGAAATACTGCATTGTAAGTAATTGAATTCGCAAGAAAATTTCCTTCACTACATTTCAAAAAGACTTACAAAATATTGTGCAAATAATTTCATTTGAATGCTTCCACTGTTGTTCACCAGTTAACCATGCCCAATTATAAGACAACTATCAGTTAATCCCAAACTGCCTTTCCAGGCAGACTGCAGATTCAATAGCACTGGAAAGTTTCTCTATTTTCCCCTTTTAAAGATAACATCATTTCAGGTCACAGAAGAATTTCTGTGATTATTTCCTAGTAATTAATTCAAACACATCCACTGTAAACATATTCTCAGATCTTCACAGATATACTACCTACACTAACAGAAGTCACGTCACCTGTGCTAGCAGGGTAAATGCAGACCCAAGTCAGAGAGGGATAACAGAACTTGTTAAAAATCTTAAGTCATACTGAAGAGAAATTTTAGATTATTTTCCTTAGCACAAACGGAGCGTGTCAGCTTCTCAGAAATATATAAATTCAGTCTTAAACCAACAGCATGCTGTGGCATTTTCTTTCACAGTTAATCAACTGGACTTAAAAGCTAAGTATGTGTGTGTGTGTATATATATATATATATAAAAGTGGTTTTATGTATTGGGGCCTTACATCGAAGGCTCATAAAAATATTTCCAATATTTTGATCCCAAACTTAGCCAATAAAAGAAAAACCATTTGACTGTAATGAGCTTTCCAACATGTTGCTTCTGATCTCAGACCACGCAACACAACTGGAAGAATATTTCTGAATGCAAATAGCAGCAGGGTCATGACAACAAAACGCAGGAAATACTAAATACAAAATTCTCTCCTTGTCAAAGAAGCTCTGGCTTGACCCCTGGAGCACAGAGCTGGCCAACTGACAGAAAGCTTAGCCGAGTCTGAAACACTAGGCCTTTAATTAATTTATTACTTTTTACTTTTTAAGTTTATTAACTAATCAATTAAGCCTTTCTGCTATCCCTGAACATGTAATGTTTTGGAAAAACACATCAAACAGTACTGCCCCAAGAGCACGCCCAGCTCAGGGTACAGGTGCTGATGGAGGGACCCCTGGTTTGCAGCTGGAGGGACCCCTGGTTTGCAGCTGGAGGGTCCAAGCAGACTCTCCTGTCCCCCTGCACAGCCCATGGCACTGGACTAGAGCGGGAAGGCCGCAGACGCCCTCACCTTAACACTTCTGCCAACAGCCCAGGCTTTTGCAAATGAGCTAAACACGAGAAATCTCAAATCACAATTTACTTTCCTCAGCCCTATCCTTGAAACAGGCCCCAAAAGCATTGCTAAAAATCCTATATTGGCATTAGACATCTGCAAATCACTTAAAAACAGGTTTCCTGGTCCATTTTCCAACTGGAAATGACAAAAAGTCTCTGTGACATGAAACATCATTCGGCCTTCCGCCTAAAATAGGCCACTCCAAAACCCACTGCTCTAGAAGCATGGCGATTGTTGAGAAAGTTTGGATCTGGCTGTTTCATAACTGTGGCCCATACAGGCAATGAAAAAATTTGTGCTTAAAGCTGATGGTGGCTACCTTGCTAAAAGCTGACATTTGTCTTACATTGCCAGCATTAGAATACAATAGAATACTGTATATCATCTCCTCTTATAAAGCCAATTCAATGGTCAGCATAAAATGTGGATTATTTAACAAGCTAGTCATACGTAAAAATACAGAAAGGCATCTTCTGAAGGTTTTAATTGATGGAAAACAGTCCAAATTGCAGAATAAATTATAAAAGACACACAAAACTTTTGGCAAACAAGAGCAGGCACCAGTAATAGAGCAAGAAATGGCAAATTAATCCAAACTGTATTTGCAAATTATTATAAATCCTTAAATATAAGAATGGCCTTATTTTACTGTGTCTCTTTCAGAGACAAAAGTTGCAGGGTTTCCTTAATGAACACTCCCGACAATATTTTGGAAGTCAGTAGTACCATTCATATCCCAAAGAAAATCAAGCATTTGGTCTTCCTTTATTAACTAATGCAATATAATCAGAAAATCCCACAAATTCAAAGCAAGTCACACATCCTATGAAATGATCTTGCTGCAAGTCATTTTAAAGAAGTGAAAATCCAGGCAGCCATAAGAAAATGATGCTTCAGGTGTTTCACTCAGAGGGTCAATACAATGCTCCAAGTCTTGCTCAGATTTCCACTTTGGGATCAGTGGAAGCCAGTGCTGCTTCTTTGTTCAGCACTTGATGTTAGCAAAGAGCTAATCAACTTGCTATTTTTGAAACTGGGTCTCACCTACCTGGCACTGAGTGATCACAGAGGTCAACCACCCACTGCTGTTACAAATGCATTCCCCCATCAAAGGATTCAAAATTATACAGCACAAAGCTCTTCCTGGTTTAAGCCAGGAGGAGGAAGAAAAGCAAATTACCTGCTGGTAAATTTCAGAGCTTTATTTTGTTTGTTTTATATTTTCACAACACAGGGATTGATATTGACTAGAGAGGTGACTCTGTGAAGACAGAACATATCTAAAGTATCTAAAGTGGAAAACAAATGCAGTTTGTAAAATTCAGCTGGAGGAAGCATGAAGGGCCCCAGTAAGTCACAGCTTGATAGCAATCTGTATTAAACTGTAATACTATGAAGTTTCAAGGATGTGAGCGACCCACACAGCTCACCTCTGGAGCCACAAGACTGTTCACTGTCACTCCTGTCAGCATTGCTCTTTTTGCTCCATTGCTTGTCCCACACCGTAATAAAATCTTCATGGGCTTGACAGCTGTGTACAGCAGCCCTTGCACACACTGCAAGACAGGCAGACTGTCACAGGAGTGAAATCCCATTTTCCAAAGAGAGAGGGAGTGCAGCTCGGATGATTTCTGAGGAGGCTGAAGGCATGGTCCTACCTCTGCCCTTCCCACCCGGGCATGGCTCACCACTCTCCTCAGCTCTGCCCACCCCACCACCTTGCAAAAAAAAAGAAAAAGCTTTCCTCTGCGGTGCTGGCTTGCTTTTAAATCTAAGTCACACCATTAACCCACCAAACGCTGCAGACCCACAAAGAGCTGCCTCGACCCAGCTAGAGGAAGAGCCAGCCACAGCCTGGGAGCAGCCGCCGGGGACTGAGGCTTTGCCACAGAGGCCATCTGAACACACCCTCGGGCTCTCCACTGGGTCTTTCTGCACCTTCGCCCTCGCGTGCCAAGACACATTCTGCGACGCCAGCCTTATCACCTGGTTTGTTGCACTGGAGGTTGCAACAGCAGCCAAAGGGACTCCCAAAGGCTCGGGTTTCCCCAGGCTGGGCAGCAAGGAGCAGCTGCGGTTGCTGTTTATGCTGGGCTGGACAGGACAACCTGGCAGCCATCGCCATTGCCATCCCGGCACTGAGCCAGGCTGCGACTCCTGGCCCCCACCACACCAGGCTGCGCTCCCAGGCACACTCCCCTGCAACCTAAAAGGTCTCTGCTCCATCCCACTGCCAACTCCTCTCCTTGGGGTGGCGGCCCCAAAGCCCACCCAGACTCCCGGGAGCACTCCCTGCCCACCAAGCTGCCCGGCTGCATCCGTGTTCAGAAGGTCTTGCGACCTTGCGCCGGCACGAGGGGTGAGGGAAGGGCCGGAGCCGGGACAAGAAGGGTGCTGCAAGGAGCAGGGACAGGGTGAGCTCACAGAGAGGGCTGAGGTTGCATGGCACCGCTACCCAGCCTTTCCAAAATGCTTGTGAGCCAGCAGGCGTCCCACCCCAGCCAGGCTGGTAAAAAATTTATATCCACAGTCCCACCTCAGCAATGCAGCTTAACCCAACTGACACTACAGTCACAACAGGCTACCAACCCTTTACCGACGTAACCGAGTCCCTCATCACCTCTGTGTAATCCCTAGCACTACGCGGCAGCTAGGAAACCACTTTTATAATGAAAACATTTTCTGACACTGCGGGGCTGGCACCATGGCGCAGCCATGGCTGTTTACCTAAAGTTCCAGACCGTTACACCTGAAACCACTGAAGGCTGGGAGGCGAGCGTCTGCTCCGTCACAGTTCCCGTGCAGAGTTTCATCATTGCTGACAACGCTGAAGAGGGCTGAACTCAATTCTCATCACTGAGACTTAATAATTAGGAAAAACTAGAAGCATTCATTTCATTAGCAACGCAAGGACATTTGATTTGGAAACAGTGACAAGAAGATGTCACACCACCAGTGGGTTTTAAAAAACCCTTTTTCTGACTTGCATTTATCAACCTCCAGCACGACAGTGCCCAGCTTCTGTCCCAGTGAAAAGGACAGCAAGAGACCCCAGAAACTGTTTTTAGACGACTCCTGTTCCCATACGACGGACAGAGGGAACTGGACAGCAGTATGCAGCGCATACCAGCAATTGCATACGGCAGAGCCACAAAGCAACGGCAGAGCCACAAAGCAACGCCAGCCCCAAGGAAAGGATGAAGACAAGTGCTTAATAAATCCTGCCTTTCTTGGGGCTTAAGCACTTTACTTAGAGCTATGGCCCCTCAAAGGTCCCTCTTTTCTTTCAGGACTGGCAGGAGAAGGTATGACCAGCTCTCAAAAACTGAGGTAAAATGCTAAAGATGAGAACATAAAGCAAAAGAACTGGTAATTCAAAGCATACAGAGTGGATCACAAGGGCTCACCTAGTACGCATGTTACACAGAAATATGTTTACATATTACAAGAGTCGGGGAAGCTTTACACAACAGTTAATAGAGCCAGTCTAAAAACACTACCAAGGGAAGCTTAAAACTTGCTAAATCGTGGCCACCTTAGCTTCCCGTTATGCTGTGAACTGCCTGAAGAGTCTCAAACTCATTAGTGCAATTCTCAAAAAACTGGATTACCCAGTTTGGACCTACCACCTCCCCGGATAGCATCCGAAAGCCTATAGATTGGCTTGTTGGGGGTCACATGTGGGGGGACCCACCTCTTCAGCTGACTTGGTGCTACTGAATGAAAAATAAAGTTAATCTTAACTGAGCCATGAAAAGGCAGGATGAAGGAGTGACTTACTTAGGAAAAGAAGTAGGAAGAGCATTGCACATAGTTCACATAGATTTTCCTCCTGGGAAGGTTTCGTTCAGCTTCGGCAGATGTAACCAGATTAGATCCACGCTGATAAGACACTGTAGATGGGATACAGCAGTCCAGCATGGTCTCTGCCATCCTATTTGTAACACCAGTCATGTTCAGAGTTGTGAAGGGATTGACCTTCTCACTGCTACAGCCTTCTCCCGACATGCTATCCTGTACCGCAACCCCACTTTAAAGACAATACTATAAATCGAGGACGAATCTGGCCCCATGACCATTAAAACGTGTGTTCTATTATCTCTGGGCACCTGCCACTGTGGTTATGCAGAGGCGAACAAGAACTCATTGGGATGACAGAGAAGTGACATGCTGCAGCTGCCCAGCCCCTGAGGTTCTGCACAAACAAAGCGGCCATGAGGTGCACAAAGTTTGACAGGTCCCAGAGGGACCTACACTCTTACATGCCAACAACATTTTTGAAAACTGGGACCTAGGCACATAAATCATTTAGATGTTTTTGAAAACGCTACCTGCAGCCCAGAGCGGAGCACTGTGTGCACTGCACAATTGCATGCATGCATGCATGGACAGACAGCTCTTTACTGAGACCTCATTTTCCTTTAAGAGCTGTAGATATTTGAAACTCACCTACCTTCTGCTCTTTTAAAACTACTACATGACTTTTTGCCTTCCACTTAGGTCGTCACAAATGGAGAAAAAAAAAAAAGTAACAATTATCTTCACTTCTCCTTGTCCCTACAACATTTAAAAAAAAAAAGTGAAGGTGGAGCTCAAAGAGAAATGTCTTTCTCTGGTACGGTTCTGTACGATTCTTATGTTTTCTTCCTGACACTGGTTACTTCCAGGGACAACGTACTTCAGCACATTCACTATTGGGTAATTTCTTGTAACAGCCAAGAAAGCTTCAGCATTTGTCCCTTATCAAGCCACAAAACGATTAAAGAAACTTAGGTTCAAACATAACCTAACCTATTTGCTGCTTATCATGTTTTTTAATAATACTATATAAGCCTGTTACTACTTTAAATGAGGTTGTTATAGTATAATACAAACTTATCAAAGAAAAGTCTGTACACTGATTTAACAACTTCAGAGCGTATTTTTCATTAAAAAAACAATGATGATGCTTCCTTAAACTCATTTTAGCCTCATATCAGTATGAGCTTATTCTTATAGGTAACACTGCAATTCCCCTGGGAGGTCCAAAATACACTAAATCTCTAAAAACTGGCCACTCCATTTTGGTACCAAGAAAAGGAGTTTGTGGTTTAACTTCAGGTGTTCACAACTTAAAACACTAGCTCATTTTTTCTTAGTGTACAAGCAGATGCTGCCTATTTTGAAAATCATATTCATAAACAGAAATACCCAGAAAGAATATTCCACTGTAAACATATTTCTTATATCAGCAAGTATATCAGAAATGGATACATTAGATATGTTGCTACAGCATGATCTGTGTGAAATACCATCCAGTCTCACAATTTTATCTATAGTAGCAGAGCTCTGTTCTTAAAATCCCAACATCTGAATCACACACATTTCATCTTTAAATTTAAAAAAAAAGGTTTCAATCAGCATCACGGTAAGAAGTGAAAATTTGCTAGACCCAGAGGCATTTTTCTTACATGTTACATATAACCATTGTAAACCTCATGGCATTCAAATGGCACTACCACAAAATCACTGTGCAACGTCCTGCTGGACATGGGTAATCCTTTTTGCTGGAAGCCTTTCACGGCTACTAGTATACAAACAGATGTGTGTATAAAATCACTCAAGTCCACATCTGCAGAAGCACAGGGGGGTGGGTAATCAGCACCGACACCAGAACATTAAATCATTAGCAAAACAGCCCCCTGTGGCCTGAGGTTTTCTGTTTGCCCTTAGTCCAACAGATCTGTTTTCTCCCCAAGTGGCCCGGACTTTCAGATGAAGTCTGACGCCATTTACAGATGTGCTCAAATGCCACTCATGACACGGAAAGTGCAATGTGTACCACTGGAAAAAGAAGAGCTTCTCTAGATGCCGCGCTCCAGTGAGCTGGCCGCCCCATCACCCACTCCGTACGGAGATGCCCCTCTCTCTCAGGCCGAGGGGACCTCGGCCCGGATAAGGAGAAAGAGGATCAGCCCTAACACCTTCTGCTCCGCCGGCAGCCGCCCTCTGCGGGGGATTTCGCAGCCCGCCCCGGGAAGGAGAGCAGCGAGACCCCGGCCACGCCAGAGTCCGCGTCCCGTCCCGTC
>NW_008795939.1:5456278-5471518 GCF_000699145.1 Aptenodytes forsteri
GCCCTCGCCGCCGCTCTCCCGCGGAGCCCCGACAGCCGGGCTTAGCGCCCGCTCCGCGGGCCCCCCCGGACACCCTCCCCCCGGGCCCAGCGGCGCTTTGCTTCGACCCTGCCAAGTTCTTCATCGCGTCGAGAAACCGGATCACAAGTGTCCCAAACGCGGCATACGGTTTTTGGCTCGAGTTTGTCTGTATCTCAGCTTCCCCTCTAAAGCCTGAGGTTTTTCCCTGGTCATTTTTTAGGGTATTGTGAAAATAAACTCATGGTGTAAGTTAAGGTTACAGCACTCACGATAAACCTAATGGGAAGGTCCAAGAGGAAACCAACAATTCCCTCTTGAATTATGAAGACTTGAATCATACGTAATCAACACATTGAAAAGCAAAAGGTGAAAAACAGTAACTGGATTACAGCTCATGACAATGAACAACTCAACCTGTCTACAAGAAAATCAGTATGTGACCAGTCTATTAATTAAAATCTTCATGAAGTGATGAAATTTGGATGTAAACCCAAACTTTTGAATACTCAGGTTCTTGATCTTCCTATTCTTCTTCACATTCCTTCTGTATCTCTTTTTCCACACTGACAAAAAAAAATTGAAGGCGGAACCTCAACACCCCTTCAGCAGTTATCACTGCGTCCTGCAGGGTTGGAGCCCTGGAACACTCCGAGGACCAAAACAAGCATCTGCAGCAATTACAGCCAGTTGTACCTAGTGTGGATTAACACAGCAGGCATACACCATTCTCCCTGTATTCTGAGTTTCATTTTGTTTCCAGTCTTCTGTATTTCCTCCAACTTCTCTCTCAAACCTCACTTTTCTTTCAGTTTCCATTTCCTTTTGTCCCAAACTTGCCCTCTTCCTGTAATAAATCCCAGCCTCCAGTTCTTTCATTTCTCTGCCCTGCCCTCTCATCCACTTTTTGCCTGAAGTTTCTTTCGTTGGTTTCAGTTGTGCCACTGTATTGACTGTGAGCTCCAATGTCCGCCTGCCTCTGGAGTTTACCTGTATTTCCCATCCACTTACTCTTTCTAGATCTCCCATTTTCTGGTCTCTCCATTTCTAATTTTCCTGCCCAAGTCTCACCTTCCTCCATGGTGCCCAGCTCTCTCTCCTCCTCCCCTACACAAGAGCCCTGCCTTCGGACCACATTGTCTCAGTGCAGGAGCCTGGGAGCAGAGCCACCAAGAGCACCTGGGAGAAGATAATCCCACTGTCAGGTCAAGGACCGAGGCTCAGCAGCACCCTGAAAACCAGAGCAGAAAAGCCTGCTCAGCCCTGGGGCGTGCCTCAGGGCCTTTTGAAACAGTAGCTGTTAAACTTAGCAGTGGTTTCACAGGAACTATTCTTTCAAAGACAAGGAGGGTAAGAAAACTGCTTCCAGCCCCCTGCCAAACACAAGTTTCTACTTCTTACACTGCTTCTATTTTGTCTTTAGACTTCTTACATTGCACTTCTTACATGGTAGGCCTTAAAAAAGCATTACAGCTTCCAGTAACAGAATGCACTGCTAGAAATTTTAGGTGATGAACAGCATGTTCATTCTTTTCCTAGCTACACCTTTTAAGGTATTATTTTAAATTTTCTCAAACAAGTAATCCTGAGTCAGCATAGAAACTTCCAGCTCAATTTGCTAGTTTCACCAATGTTTATAAATGAAATAAAGAAATGTTCTTTCAATAGGACATATCAGTCACTGTTACCAAGCCCACTCTTCATACCAATCTGAACCCTGTAAGAAACCTGAAACACATGTATCCCAGCACAGGCAGATGCTCTGGACTTTGACCCAGACATAGCTAGGTGTACATATTCCTCTGACTGCAAGCATTTTCCTAATTCCAAATTTCTGCCATTTTTTTCTAAGTTGTGCATCTTCTTTCAGACATGAGAAATTCTCAGTCTTCCCTGGAATCAAGACTCGCCATTTGTAATCTACTACGAAGACCTAAAAATCTGTTCTGCAAAGCCATACAATTCTCATGCTGCAAATTCTCACACCCAACCCCCCAGCACTTCACTGATATGAAAACACATGTGGTGTGTTTTCTAACAGACATTTTAGTGGTTCAAAGTCCACATAACTATCATGTACTCTTATCCTGTTACCTCTAGAAATCAGAACTGCTGAGATGTTTTCTCCTGCAGTCCTACTGCAGAATATCAATCCTATTTCTACAGACTTACCTTAAGATCAGTGCTATGTTGCTTGTCCATCCTTTATGCTTCTTTTTTCATAAGTCCTATATTCCCAGTGTCTAAGCTGTCACTTCAACAGCAGTGCGGCCAGCTCAATTCTTGGATGCCCATTAGGAACAACGCTTCACACCTCCTGCTTTTCATGTCCTAAGTGAAATGCAGACATGTCAAAGTATGACTGCATTAATTCATGCATAACTTTCCATTGTTTTTGAAGTCCAAACATCTCCTACCAAAAAATGATCTTAAAGGATGGTAATACGCTTAACAGAAACTTTTACCAAAACAGGAATGGCTTTGTTTTTGTTGTTTCCATGGGTTGCCTGTAAAGGCATAACCATCCAGATACTCACTCTGTTCACTATGTTCTGTTAGATCATACCTCCTATCCAGCAAGTATTTTAAAATATTTTTTCCATCAACCATGGTTAATCAGGCAGGATCTACTAAAGGAGTGTCCAGATTTTGGAATGAAAAAGCCAAAACTAATCTACATCTTATGCACTAATCTGCTTTAGAGGGAGCTCCCAGTTTCATTGTTTCATCATCTCCAAACGCACTGAAGACACTGAGTTTCGTAAGACTATCTACAAACTTTTACCTTTCCCTTAGTGCCCTAGCAGATCTTCAAGAACTGATGAAGCAGCAAAGACAGGAGCAAGGAGTGAAACTGGTAAAGACTGCTTCTAGATTTCTCCCCCGTCACATATCATTACCAACAAATCAGCCTGCCACTAGGCTTATTTACCTTTATCTTCCAACATAAATAAAGAAGTCTCATAGGTTAGTCCAACACCGAAGGCTGGCGGCAGGTACATTGAATACACACCCATCAGATGATGACTGTTTAAGGTACTGCTTTAGCATGCTGTGGAAAGGCACTGTGGAAGATTAGTTTTCTTTGTAGCGCAAACCTTAAATCTTGTTTTACCATGCAGATTCTGGACTACAACAAAACAGAATCTTCTGCCTTGGTCTTCCCCTTCAACTTACAGTGTGTAGAGGCAACCTCCTGGAGTGAGCTTAAGTCATACTTTATTACTTATTTCACACTATGCGAATATGCAATGATTATTCCAGGTCTGACTGTAGTAAATCTTCCCTCCTGCTGCCCACGGCACACTGATCTGCCAACAAATGCTTTCCCAAGAAGGAGAACATGACTTCCCTCATCACAAATAAACTGATTTTTTCATTTAAGTTAAGGATGACAGAACCCAGGCAGGCATATGAATGTCCATCAGCTAGTGGTTCACATGATAGATGCGCTTCAACAGGAGGCAAGAATGAGGACAGTCTTGAATATTGAATTATACACAGCCAGGATGCCGCGTGTTCTTATGGTGGTTTTTTAATCAGATTATTCAGTGGTTGCAACAAGTAGTTACTGGTATCTGAGCATGGCTCAAAATCCTTCAAGGTAGTTCAGACATTGTATTTGCATGAAGAATTATTCAAAGTCAACAGGACTACCTGCAGAATTTATTCTGTGAGAAAAACTGGCTTTTAAAATTTTTTTATTAGAGTCTGTAAGTTGCCAGGAATGTAGTGGGGTAGGTTTTGTCAGCTTGATGGTCACAGTCACAAATAGCCGACCATCAATTCTTCCAAAATGCGTTCTGTAAATACCTCTGAAGTCAGTGCAGACCCAAGGAACAAAATAGGATGCTACAGTTTAGTCTCATTACAATCATGAATAGTTTCTGTGCTTCTAGTGATAGTCCCATGGAAACCAACATACTGCTTCCTCAGGCAGGACATTACTGTCCAGAATTGAGAAATAACATTTCAGATGGTGTCATTGGTCTCTATTACTCAATTTACTTAATGGAGGTAGGAAAACAAGTGAAGAAGGCCTAAGAGGACTCGGTGTAGGAGTGTGTCTGGCAGCTTTAAAATGTAGTAGTCTTCATCTCTTGAAAGAAACCCTTCACAGTGATGGAAAAGCACAATGTACTTTGGTAGGGTAACAATCATGGAGACAAGCACGAGGATGATGCAGGATCGAAGGATAGCCACTTCAGTTGCTGTTCTTAGCTCAGTATTAGATGACTCCTCAGATGATATGTGTAGCTAACAGTAACACCTTAAAAATTTTCTAAGGAGCCTTTCTTGAGCGTTAACACAATCCTTGTTTCTAAGAATAAGAAGTCTTAAGAGTTTTGTAGAACAGTCTCAGGGAACACTGCCTCTCTTCAGTTTGCTCCGTCATTCCTTGTATCCCGCAGGCTGGCTAACAGATTTTTCAAATGTGTCATCTTTCAGAGTACTGATAGAAGATGTGAACTCTGACTTGTCAGCTCCCTGGCCTGGGTCAAATGACAGGCATATGGATTCTTCAGTGAGACTTTCTCCAGGTGTGACCCCAGAGCTTTCAAATCCTCATTTTAAAACTATTTTCAAAATCTGTTCTTTTCTTTCCCACCTTTTTTCATACCAGATACAATGTATCTTTCCCACACGGACTATACAGAAGGTAAGAATTGGGAGGATGGAGGTTTGTGTTACTATTCACACTCAAAGACATGACAAAGCAAATGCTTCAAGCTTTAGAGGAGACAAACAAAAAACTTGCTGCTTGAGACTGAAAAAAAAGAACCTTATCCACATGACCTCTTTATTTTGAGCTAACCTAAAACTTTTACCTAAAAATTAAGGGTTAAACAGCGATGAATGTACAGGGAGCGCTGTGCTTCACAAAGGAATAAGGCAGGCTGTCCTTTAGTGACCCATGGCTGGAGGCAGGAGGAAAACCTGAAGACACTTATTGGGGCGTCCGTCAAGTATGCTGAGTACACACACTCTCAGAGTGGAACGCACAGAAGACTTAAGGCAATGCCAGATTATCCAGTGTGATAAGATGGGCTGATTCACAGAGAATAGTATTGTCCCAGGCCAGCCTTCCAAAGGCTAGGGGCAGCTGAAGGCATATCCATGTTCATGTGACAGTGTGCCTTTAAGATAGAATTGCTGACTGCTCTGCTGGCAAGTCCAAAGCACTTGGCTGTTGGGTTTCACAGGCTGTCCTAGCAATTGTGGGGTTCGGGCAAGGGCTCCCCATCAGGCACAGCCTGATGGCAAGGCCATGGCACAAGAGGCAAGTGACCATATGGATTCACCCTATGAGCTGCATCTGGTCTGCAGGGCGTCGCTTTGACCACTTTGCTACTGTCAGCTAGGCAGGGCTCTGTTACGATTATTACTGCTTTCAGGCTGTGTTTTGAGGAGCTATCACATACTACATAATAGAAATACGCCGTATCACGAACCTTCAAACTGATTAACTTGACTGTTTGTGGCTGACTGCCTAAGTTTCACCTTTAGGTACCGAGATTTCTAAGAAGAAAACAAAGTAAATTTAAGCTTACTTCTATTTGGCAAATTAAGAAGTTTATTTTGGATTTCTTCTCTGGGCCAATCACCCCTTTCTAAAACAACATTTTTCTGCTACGACCCAATGTCTTAGCCTTTACAAAATTTTTAAACCAATGTGTTTGCTAATTGCTATATTGTGGTTTTAAATGGTAGTTTTTAACATCACAGAAATCAGTATTGGCAACCGAAATCATTCTTTTAAATACTTGCCTCATATGAAAACACCTTATGTATTTTTTCTTTCTGAGGAAAAACTGACCAGCCTAGTAAAGGAAATGAGTTTGGTTGCATCCTTGGCTCAAAGTGGTGTGACTGATTTTCTTTTTTAAATATGTGATCAGAGAGACCTTTGTTTTTTTACGAAAACACACTAAAAATACTGTTAATTGTTTCCTTGACTACTTGAGACTTAAGATAAAAAACCAAGGACCTGTTCTTGTAAACGCTAACAGAGTTACTGCTCACTACTGTGAGCTGTCCTGAAAGCACAAATCTTCTATAGCATGAGTACACTGCATTTAGAGAACCGTAAGTCACAACAGTACATCTCAAAAAATCAAATTCCACTACTTTAACCTGTAGTAAAACAGCACCACTGAAATACAGAGATATTCAAAATCCTATCTTTAAAGGGCAAAGTGTTTCTAGTTTTCCCTACTGAAAAGGAAAATCTAATAACGCGCTTTTATCACTCTCTTAAGTCAATGACACTGGTAATTGCCACACAATGTGGTCTAAGGAATTTGAGTAAGTGTTTTGATTGCTGAACTCATTATTGAAATGACTTGTCTTTATGAATTAGCAATTCTGGCCTCACAATAATTCAAGACCACCCTGACAAAGATAAAACAGAAATCCCAAAATGATTTGAGATTGGAGTAGTTAGCGCTGACAAGTCCAGGATATTCACAGATAAGCTGCACAATATAAACTGGGGCGGGGGAGAATGCATTGAAGTGTGGGTACCAGAATCTGTCTCACAGCTCAAAATACTGAGAAAGAAAGATAATGGGGAGCCTATTCTACCTTTTATGCTATTCACTGGCATAAAAACACGTAGGCACTCGGTACCTATTTGTTTGACTCAAAGGGACTCCACTGACCAAGCCGTATCCTTAAAACACTTTGGGCGTATATGCATTGTTTGTATGGACTCTAAGGAAAAAAAATACATATTGGGCATCAAAACCACAATACTTTCTCCCTGAAACCTTGCCATGTCATAGAAATTAAGGGATTTTTACACTCCAGGTTTGATATTACTATGCACGTCCAGAGTATAAACATATTTTGCTTGTTAGCCCATACCTTTCCCTCTCATATCATACTATATTTCACAATCATACTTTAGAATTATTTTTATGGCTTCAATTTATACAATGAAAAGCTGTCTTTGGTGTCTCTGTATTTGTATATTACACATTTAGAAATACAGAGGTTTGTCTGAAGTAGGTTTTCCTCTTTTCAATCACAGGTTTCTCCAATTCCTAAAAGGTAAAAGTAGAAAAACTATTACGGGATACACAGATGCAACATTCTGTGATTATCTGATCAAAAAACATTGCAGTTTACAACAGATAATCATGAAACCATAGGATTTTGGTAGCTTACTTTATGCCAAAGTAGTTCTTACATAATAATTGCTTTTTATGCAATCAGAAACAAAATTGGTTTTTTAAAATGCTAGGAAGTAAAAGAAACTGAAAGCAAATTCCATATTCTACAAGTTGAAGCATCAAAAGGAAATACCCACTATATAGCATCAGGCTTCAGAGAGAGGACGTTTGACACTTCGGGTAGATCCAATGGAATTAAATACTGTGTGTTCCAATTTAATTAGAAGAGCACTGTGCACTGCTCAAATGAAGGACATTACAAAATTCACCTGTGCAAGAGAACAGTGAATAGATGTGGCTCATTTCCGTTCATAGCTCTGCATGAAAAAACTTTCCTCTGGCTTACACTTCACTGAAGATAGTACAATACTATTTTTGTTTACTTTTCTCAGTCTCATACTTGGTAAGCCAGTTATTTCATCATATTCCAATCCAAACATGAACCCCGGGTATTCATATAAGAAAACTGGAAAAAAATGTAATGTTTAGCCAGTCCATATCCCTTCTTTCAAAAATTCACTATTATAAAAGAAGACAAAACAAAACCAGGAAAACTACCATCCACCACAATAATTCTTAAAAGCAAAATAAAATTACAAACAAAAATTGGCTTTGCCTCCATCCTCCTTTCACAATTTTTTCCCCTGGGAATGGTAACATATTAGTAGTAAGAAAACTATTTTTTCCTTCAGTAGTGAAAAAGTTACAATCTGTATGGCTTTAAGAGAAGAAAGAACAATGATTTTTAAGTCCTTAAAACTAAGAAGTCATGAATGCTGTTTTTTTGACCAAGAGCATTTAAAACATACTTAACTAATGAGTTCGCTTACAAATGAAGTATCAGTAATTAAAATACACTGTTTGCTACATCAACATCAAATTCTCTAAAACAAAAAGTTTGAAATAGGAATTTTAAATAAGCAACTCTTTAATAAAGACTACTTGAAAAACTCTATTTGAAATTTCCTCATACATTTCAAATATGTTACCTACATACAAACATTTAAACACTAGTTTCTTATGAATCAGCACTTACCTTTTTCTTCCCCATATTTAACGAGTACATTTCAAGTAGCCTTCAGCCACCGACCGAAGTTTCCATCCAACAGACAATCAGATAAAGCTTGCTTTCCAGTTGTAACTAATGGAAACAGTGCAAGAAGTAGTGACAACAAATTCCCATGCGTTAAATCGATAGGTTTTGGGTTGTTTGGGGTTTTTTTTGGGGGGGTGGGGTGGAGAGAGAAACAAGAGATGAACCAAAAATTCTTGACAAAACGTTTTTACTGCAATTATGCTGAAGACCTCGTGCCACCCTATAATCAGGAACTTGTGACTTGATCTGCCTTTATTTATGTATCACGGTAAGGAAATGATTAACATTCATGATGTCACTGCTCAAATTTTCAGTAGCAGTTCAGAATAAAAGCATACCCAAAACATTTTCCAGATTCACTGTAGTTTACCGTGTATGTGTATTGCCACCTAGAGAGTCAAGGTTATAACTGTAGGCATGGAAATAAGCCAGCCCAAGCACACCAGATATTTTGAAATCCTTCTTTGAACGTGAGCTTTGCTATACCGAACAATGAGTCTGTGCAGCTAACATCTCTTGTTGCAGCTGTCATCACATACTGTCACAAAAATACACGTGAATTTCCCACAACAAATCTGCCATAACCAGAACTAGCTGCCAAATGCTGGGCAGTAACTATCTTTGGTGCTACCCAGAAACATACACTTGCACCCTCTTATTTTCTACACGAAGGATCCTGTGGATTTTCCAACTACCCATATACATAAGCGTGTACTTTTTTAACATCCATCAAATTCTTGGCCTTGCCAACAGGAAAAAACATCAAGCAGTAACTGTCAAAACAGTGAGAAAACCAATAAATTTACTGTTGATCACCATATTCATATTGTAAATGCTGCTGTGCTGAAGATGGAGCCAGTGCTGAAAATACTACTTCATGTCACTGCTCTGCTGGCCAACTATCCCTGCACTCATTTGCTACCCTACTACTACTTCATCATCACCTATCTTCCATTCTCCACTTCCTTTTTTTTTTCCCTTTCTTTCTACCACAGTCTACTTAGCCAAGACATGATCATCAATGCAGCCTGTTTTTCATAGTAGTTCTTCACTTTCCTGATTTGGACTCAGCTTTAAGCTTTTCCTAGAGCCTTACCTATCTCCAGAACCATAAATATAGTGTAGGCCTTCAATAAACACAAATCAAACCATGTAAAACAGGCCTTAGGTTTAAAATGAGACAGAAAATTTACGAAGACCGACATGCCGGTAATACTGCTTTGCTGTTTAAATCTTCTCTGAAACATATTTAACTCCAGCATTTCACTTCTCATCAGAATGCCCATACCCTTCCAGATGCAACACCCTTATCAACCTCAGTAATATCTAGACGATCTCAGTGGTTACACTGTACATTTTCTTACTCTTTTGACAGGGGTTCTTCCTTTCAGAGAGGGAACATTTTAGAGAAAAGCAAACTCCCAATTACCTAGAGAGAATATAAACAATTTTTTTCCTGAAAGTTTAAGAACATATCAAGTGAAGATTGTCAGTTGGTAGGTATTATGCTACTCCTGAGTTCTCTTAGAATTTGTGCTGACATTTTGTTACCTCAGAAGAACATTTTCTTCTCACTGGCTATGAATGTACATATAAATTAGAACATCTTAAGCTTACTTATAGTTTATGTACAGCCCTTGAACAAGAGCTCTCTAGAAAAATGGAGTCGGAAGACCAGTGTTTTGGTAGCCCACAGTAGCGGGTAGTGACACATGGCATCTGGAGACACCAGACACTGAGCAGTGACATGTCTTGATCACACCTTTTGACAGCTCTAATGCAAAGTTTATGTCATCTGTCATCATTCCCCCTTACCTCGCCCAGCCTTTTGTATAACCCAAACTCTGACTCATTTCAAAAGGTTTTCCAAAGCTTTTAAATTTACCTCTATTTGCAAACAGATGAATGGAAAAAATTAATCAGCTCAGCAAATGCTCTGAAAGTAGCCGTAACATTCCAGCCCATAACCCAGAGCCCACGACTGGAACAAGCTAAGAGGAAAGTGCTTGCCTACAGCATAATTGCAAATAACGTAAACATACGGCCTACAACATAGTGCAAGCTTAATTTGTTTTAAAGGCCTTATTTATTTTATTATGGAATAGCTCAAATATAATTTTAAAGACAATAACAAAACCTCTTCTGTCCTGTGAATATAGGGGAGACAGATTTTAATGCTAAAATGCCGTCTATTACTGCATACCTACTGTATATGAAGCTCCAAGCAGATTTTAAGCAACTGAAGTATGTCTGCAAAGATACTAGCTAATACTGCAAAATACTGGATCCTGAGAATACTTGATGCTGTGAAATATTCTAAAAACCATATATAGGAATGCATATATTACCTAGGGAAAAAAGTAAAAAAAAAAAAGGACCCCCCCCCCCCAAACACCTCAACAAATTAATAAATCTATTTCCTCACTAATTTATTTTAGTTATAGTAAACATGTAATAGCAGTTACATTCTTGCCAGAAAACGAGATTATTTTTAAAAACTCCTAAGACAAGTTGATGTATTTGGACTTAAAAAATATAATTAAAAATATGTGAGAAAAATAAATATTGTTTAAATATGCATGCAGCTAATCTGATAGCAGGTAGAAGCATATCCAAACAAGCACCATGAAATGCTTGAGTCACTAAGCCACCTCCTTTCTTCTGTGGGTACTAAGAGACCCTAACAATCTAAATGAATAAGCAATGAACAAGTACAGGTACCTTACAGCACAAATACTGGAAAAAAAAGTTTCCAAATGTTTACTAAGAAGGCTCACGAGCTGACTATTTCAAGCAAAAACACCTAATAAAATGACAAAGTTATAGAAGCAACAATCTTAAGGAATAAAGTCAGGAACTTCACACAGTAATAATCCCAAAGTTTTCAAATACACGCAGGCAAAACTTTATTGTCCTTTAGCAAATACATTATTTTAAAAAAATAAAAAAAAAAAAATCACAAGTTGCCTTCTTCAATGATGATTCCAGAAAAAATACAGTGTTTGCTATCCTTAAAGACAAATTGCATTTGCAAAGCCTGGCAGTCTGCCCATACAACTTCAGTCTATTATTAAAGACTAGTATTTCTAATTGTACTTCAACTTGTAAATAAATTACAAAAGACAAACATTAAATTCGTATTTCACAGCAAAAAACACTAATTCAATGAACTTCCGTAAAAATTTTTTGCAAGATCCATAGTCTCTGCAAAAACTACACCTCAGTCAGTTAAGTTTGAAAAAGTGTATGTGGTTACTTCTATATTGCATTAACTTTTCTTGACACATCTGCGCACACCTGCCATTTTGATGCTACTGACTGGTTCAGTGCTAATGTCACAAAGAGTAAGAATAGCATTAACTTGAGAATGGACCGAAAACCTAAAAGCTTGCTCCCACTGCTTTGGGTAATGTGAAAAGGAGAAGGTGAAAAATCTTTTTTGTAAGGAGAATGGGAACAGTGGCAGCTTACAGAAGAAAAGATCCCCTTTTCCTTCCCCCTCCCTGCCACACTTGGTTTTGGTTTGCATAGAAAAGGGAATGTTTTGTCTGGTTTTGGCAGGCTCTTATTTTTTGGTTTAGCTATTACACAGAAAAAAAACACATTAAAAATCACCACAGCTTGTGTGCTTTATGATAAATTCATATGATAAATATTTCACTTTCAGATACCACAGTTACATCTTTTTGTTCAGGACAGACAAAATGATGTTCCATTTCCTTTCGGCATGTAACATATCCACCTGTTTCTTTTAATTGCATCCCAAAGTTCTAATTTTCTGTAGTCTTCTTTTAGCCTGCCTTCATGTTTTCAAGCATTCTTGCTAGACATCATAGCCTTCTCCACACCGTACACCTCCAGACAGCTTACTATTAAGTACCTAATAGTGATTATCCCATCCACCTAAGACAACTCAGACTTGCTTTTGCAGACTGACATAACACTGTTTCTTCAAGAAGGCAGAAGCATGCTTATTTTTCTCCCAAGTAGAAAAAACTTGAATCCAAATGGAAACAAGCTTCCTGCGAGTAGATGCAGAACTATGAAACAATTGATCAGGTCTCCATTTCAGTCTCCATGGTATCAGTCCTTGAAGGAGTTTTAGCTTCTGGTGGAGTCTCTCCATCTAGGTTCTGAATATCAGACAAATCAATAGTAGGCAATGGTGCTCTCCAATACAGGAATGAGTTATACTGACAGAAATCATCTTCTTGCTTTGAAAAGAGACAAATAAACAAAAAGGCAACAAAACATTAATGTGTATCACAGCAGTAAAAAATAATAAAAAGAAACTTTTATAGAAGAAACTAAACCAAGGAGAGTTACTCAGCTGTTCCATGTTAACAGTTCTTATAATTTTATACAGAAAAAATATGAGCTATTTCTAAGGAAAACACCATTGAAAATCTCAACCAAACCACAATTTAGTTTTGTCCTTTCAAATATTCTTGCAGAGAACTACTGTCCAACCTCTGGGAAATACTTCTATAACCCTACCAATTTCTTCAACTTGCAATTCCTGCATAGAACGATACTGTAAAACTTGTGCAATTGCTGGACTTTGCATACAAAAACTGTTCACTGTTTTTTCTTCTCACAATGGTATACAAATTTCATGCACGTTTAGAAGCTGGTATTCAGAAGAATGTATTTAGCTGTTTTACATCAACTCAGAGGATGACACTTGCAGGAAAAGTACAGCATTGGGTAGTGTTTCTACCACGTTCTGTTTCTTCTTTTCTGTATCTACGTTTTGTGCTCAAGTATACATGAGAAAAATGAAGATCTCTTCTAGGGGCAGGGAAAGGCAAGTTTAAGAACTGGTAAGTAGTACAAGAAAAACCTTGAAGGAACACATACTTATCTACTACTTTACTCTGCAATTACACTTTTTTTTTTTTTTTAAATCTCTGTTAGAAAACACACTGTTTGTTTATAACCACGTCGTGGTTATAAAGAGTGGCCAATCTGTGCATGTTTCTATGGACATGATACACGTAAGAAGAGGAATTCTCAAATCATTCCTTAAGTCTTGAGCATGTACTTTCTTCTGGTACGCAAAAACACTGAATGCTGCCACAAACCTAAAATAATGCATTTCCATGTAATACTGGTTTGTATTTTTCCTAACAAAAACCAGAAATTTTAAATATTTTACTTTAATGTCTCAGCTGTAACAGGTGCTGCAGAAGTATTTTTGACACATAAACTGGTATAAACGTTTTGGTATGGCTTTTGAAAAATTTCATGCTTTGTCTGCTGGCTCTGCAACAGAATAAAAAAAAATAATGTTCAAAAATTTGAAGTATCATCCCTAAATGCTCTCAGATACTGGAAAAATGATGCTTCCCCCCCCCCCAAAACAGAGAAGTATATAAATTCACCATACTTTCAATTTAAAGAATACATTTTTCTATTTGTTACCACACAAACCTCTCATGAACTACAATTTGTTGCACTAGACAACCTGTTTTTACTACAAAAACCCCTGCATTATTCAAGACCTGTAATAATTAAGAGAAGTATGAAAGACATTTCATAGCAGCAAGATGGCTGCGTGCCTGTAGAGTACTACTGAAGTGAATTTGCTCACTAGGAAAAGATTGTCTTCAGGGAAAATTAAAGAACCAAAGTTCCCATTAATTGGAATTAAGACCAAAACCAGTTAAATGATATAATGCCACAGGAACAGAAGGATTGATTATATGGAAACTGGAAGAAAGCCAAACTGTAAGTAGTTGCACACATTTGCATAAATATTCTTGTAAACTGAGATTTTTGTACTGCACAGCATTAACAACAAAGTACGAAAGAGAAAGTGAAGACTTCCCAGTCCATACTCCAACTCAGGCAGTGTCACTCACACAGAACTGTGCAAGGCAGGTGGCTCACAAGTTCTTTGAAAAAAATCTCCAACAATGGAGTTTCAGAAACTGTCAGCTACCCTTACAAATCCTTCCCATGTTTAATCTGAACTCCCCTTACACTTTAATAAGAAGTTACTGCTCACACTGTGAGAGCTAAGTACTTAAAGTGAGAACACCCCTGTGCTAGATGCTTTGTACGCACGGAATAAATGACAGCATTCTTGTTTCAAAGAGATTATAATCTAAAACCTCATAACCACAAAAATACGCATGCTCAAGTCCATCTGACCTTATTAGACTTTCTGCCACTTCATATTACTGGATCAAATACTTCAGTGTTATTTAAAAGGTCCAGGTGGGAGAAGAGGTGAGTTTACATATATCAAACTTCTAGATAAGCACAAAATTTGACCTCGCATTTTGTTTTTGCAAAACCGCAACTTTCTTAGTACCATAATTCGTTTTCTGCCTATTGTGTAAAACGTGGTCAAGGCCAGAGATAAGAATGTACGTTGTTCGACGTTAACCAGAAACGCTGGAAGCCAACTGCGCATTTCAATACATCCTGATCATTAAATAACCAATCCCCTTCCCCTGACCACCCCCTGCACTAAATGTTTTAGTTCAAAAATAGCTCTGCTATCATTATTAAATGCCCATCCCAAACAAAAACTTAAGAAAGTTGTCAGATACTGTAGTCAGCCTGACCCGCAACCTCGAAACAGAGACGCTATCAAAATAAACTCTTCAAGCTTCCACCATGCTGCTGAATGGGGATGTGGCTGAAGACAGACGTAACTAAGGTGAACTCCAGACAGGCTGTTTCCCCATCAGTTCTTCTATGGCGGGGAGGGGGGGAAGGCTACGAATGTTACTTCTTTTGCATCGTGGCAAGAAAAACGCAAAAAAAAGCTTTAAGAGGCCCACGACCGATTAACACAGAGAGGCACAGAACGGGCTGCGGGGCACCGACCGCTGTGCTGTGCCTGGATAAGGCCCGGGGGACTCCGCCCGCACGCTTTGCTGATCCGCACGGCCCGCCAGCCCCCCCGGGGCGACACCCCCGCCCCCGGCTGAGGTCGCG
>NW_008795939.1:5472227-5472711 GCF_000699145.1 Aptenodytes forsteri
CGGCTGCCCCCCTGCGGGGGCTGCCCAGCGGGGGCGGCCGGAGCGCCCGCGGGGGCTACTCAGGCTGCGGGGGCTACTGAAGGGTCGAGGAAGCAGGAAGGGAAAAGGTAGTCAAAAACTGAATCCTACCTAGCAGTAACGGATAAAACCAAACAGGAGCGGCATCGAGGCATACTGCAAACTTTAATATGCAAGAGAAATCACCTCCATTAATTAGACACCCAGAAGATAGCACAGGGGCGTGAACCTTCCCGTTCTTACCTTCGTAACTGGCTTCCAGAGTGTACTACATAGAAATAAAAATGCAGGACACTTCACATTTGCCAAACTTACTCCATGTACAGAAGTATCACACCGAGGATTATGCAGCATTTTATTTTACACCCAATACCACGTACAGTTTAATAGTGACCTAAATTAAATGGTCTTGGCTTCAGCTGATAAACACCTTAAGCATACTACCCCACCCCCCCCCCCACCACAC
>NW_008795939.1:5472736-5495367 GCF_000699145.1 Aptenodytes forsteri
CCCCCGTACAACTGAAAAGAAGAGTGTGACCACAGTCAGTAATACACAATTATCCCTGTGCATAGAAATACAAGTGATGAATTTTAAGAACTCGTACATAGGACTGCAGGTATAACACTACTAACTCATACAACCTATTCACAAGATTATTCTGCTTCCAACTCTTAATGCAACTGTTATAATTTAAAAGGAAAACATTGGGGAAAACTGGCATTTTCTAGATCAGAAATAGAATCACATCACTATATACCCGACATAATAAAGACATTTTCCAAAAATACAAAAAAAATGGTACTTGTGACAGCGTGGGGTGGCAAAGAACAAAACTACCAGAAGAAAGGATATTGACATTCAAATAGAAAGCAAGAGTTCAATTGCCTATTTGTGAAAAACAGGAACACCACATTTCAAGTGTAACTACAAACCGGGTAGGAGGCAGAAATTGGGTTGTATTACACATGTATGTACTGCTCAGCAACAGCATAACTGACATTCACCTAACCTTGTCTTACTTCAAGGAGCTGCATTATCAAGTAAAATACCAATCATATCCTACCTAAGGGGAAAAAAAAAATCAGAATGAAAGCAAAGAATCACAAAGTCCCTCAAAAAATAAATAGTACAACAAGGAAATTAAAGCAACTTCTTTTTTATTAATATTTTTAGGTGTGCAAGGGCTTTTATTTTTAATCTACTTGTTGCAATGGCAGTGTTTCAGGTTTAAACACATTTTTCTTGGAGCAGGGTAGAACTTCCAACAGTTCATTTATGGAGCTAAATCGTGGTGGTGCACTTTGAGGAAGAAGAGACAGTTCAAATAAGAGGAGTTTAAGCAAAGCTCTAACTGAAAACTTGTGTAGACCAGAAGCCTTTATTCTCAATAAGGATTCTGAGCAGAAAGGGGCACAGTACTGAATATACCCAGGCACGTACGCTCTCTTATGCAGTGTTGAAACTATAAAAAAAAAGTTTGTGTTTTCCCTCCTTGTAGACTTTCAATTTAGGAACAAAGGCACAAATTTCTGGCCTTAATGGGAAAAATCCAAAAGCCAGTAATGGAGCTATTAGAGACATGTGGTTAGGACATCACCATGAAAAAAAGGGACTAGAAATAATGGGAAACAAACAAGCTATTGTCCAGTGCCATTATGACCAAACATGAAAAACCCCTTGATTCCTTACCATAATGTTTTTATATTTTAAAGAAATTTCTGAAAATGGATGAAAATGGTACTTAAGGTAACCAATATATTAAGAAAATGAAATGGCTAACGTGACACCTCCTCTCAGCACAGTGATTATTAATGTTTTCTCATGCACGTTACTTGTAAGTGACAGAAGCTTCAGCCTCATGTATAGTATCACGGTTTGTAGATTAAATATTCACCTAAGCCACATCTGCCAGGAAAAAAAACATTAGGATAAAGAACTAAGAAGTCACTAAGTCACAAGGGTAAAGTGCCTGAAGTTACAAGGAAATTGTCTACCAGTTGGCCTGCATATGCTGACTCAGGTAGAGATAATTAGGCTACAGTGCATATTATTTACATGCAACTTTTTCTTCCCCTTTGAGAAACAGGGATTCTTTTGTTGCACTACCTACACGTGGCATGCATAACTCAGCTGTGTTAACAACTTTAAAAAAAGAAAAGAGCTCTAGTATAACATGACTTCCTGTTAATTATGTTTAATAAAAAATACTGCTTCACTGTTTTGGCTCAAGCAGTAAGCAGGTGACTCAAAATCAATGTATTTTAAGACATCAAAGCATCTACTATTTCAGTTTCAACACAAAGAGATTTATCAAAATTGGTGTTATTCCTGAACTGAGGTTAACATACTGCTTCTCTGTAACAGCCTGCTTTTTCTTCACTCAGTACTCTGCTTTCACATAGTAGGTCAAACTGCCTATAGGATCTGTGTTTTGATTAACTGTTAACACTGGTACAGTCAAAGATTAGAATTTGTATAATAATCTACTTCATTTCAGTTCCACAGAAAATGCTGTAACAGTTCTGATGGCTATCGTTATCTACCAAGAATAATTTTATCACTTTCCAACCATTTCAGACTTCATAATTTAAGTATATGTTTAGAAATACTTCTCTAAATGTGACACAGCTAGTACAGTAAGCACCTCTATGCATTCCTAACATCAGAAAGTAGAAAAAAGAAAATCATTATAAATCTATGAAAAATGAGGCAGCATATGCGGAGAATTAGCCTGGTTATGGCAAACATTAAATTTTATTCTCAAGAAAACATTTTTGCTTTTATTTTTAATGCATTCCAAAGCACAAAGACAGTGTATGTGAACATTTCCTCCTCCATTTTCACAAGTATATTACAAATATGCATGGCATAGTACATGTCTGGATAGCAATAGAGATATTAAGAAAATAGACACTATCTAAATCCTATTAGGAATAAGAAGGCACCACTGATTTGAGGTTGTGTCCAGACATCACCCAGTCCATTTTATTCTCATTTCCAGCTTTCAAGCCAACATTTTTTTCTAATTAACCTATTCAGACCACTTCTATTCTGGTTTTCTCACCACAAACAACACGCATTCATAGTAGTATTTCATCATGGAGAGTTCATTCACAGTGTAGGTTGACAGTACAGATTCTTTCTCCACCTGAAAAAAAAGCAGCAGTTTTCAAAACACCTTCTCTACAGGTACTATACAAATTTCTCTTAATAAGAAAGAAATTGCTATATACTTACTAGATTTCAAGGCCCATCTATACACTTTTTAAAAAAGGAGGAAAGCAAATAATTTGCAACACACAAACATTTAATTCTCCTAGAAGTTTTTAGTATATGCCACTATGTTGAACTAAATTTAAGGTAAAGGTTTATTCAAAGGAGTTTGTCTGGTTTATACCAGTACTACTCGTTGCGAACTACAGCATCTTCTTACCTCTATGTGGAATCCATATTGCAGTATAACATTTTTTATATCCTCGTAGCTTAATTCTATAGAAAGTTCATTTCCCAAGTTTTCAAAGTGGTAAAGGAGAGGACCTAGAGTACAAAGATACAACGGAAATGGCTATTAAAAAGATAAAAATGTTTTAAAAATCAAAACCACATACTGAAAGTGCAAAGAATGCTTATATCCAGACTCACATATTCAAATACAGACAAAAGAAGGTACTTCTATCACTTGAATATGATTTTTATACCAAATTTCAGAATCAATGCAAAATGAAAACAAATTAGTTCAGCTGCTTATTCAACAATGAAGTCTCATTTCCTACCAGATTGTGTTTTCTGTATCTTAAAGTTTCTTCAGTCTAGCATCACTGCTGTCTCTACAGAACAGAAGGCAGGACATGCTGTGGTCTACTCAGGAGCTTTGCTTGCATTCTGCGACTGGCCAGGACTGGTATAGTGACTGACTGACCAGTGACTGGCCAGTTTGTCCTATACAAAATGTTTAACTCCTGAGTTTTGTCTGATATTCCTTCACCATGGGAGACTTAATTTAAACTCTCTCTCCTTTTGAGCCAAGGCATACATAAATCTCATTCCCAAAACTTCTGTTTAGAAGCACAGTACAGATTAGACAACAGATTAAGAAAAAAATGCAAGGATGTATTTACACACAGAACAAGTTCTATTTTCTTAGAAAAATAGCAAAAAAGAATACAGGACACTACATTTGTCAGATAACAAATGTTTGATACATGAATGCAAAACCTGCCACTGGGAAGATTTACTTCTCTATTTAAAAACCACATTGTACTGACATGATTGTAATTAGCAAACATCTGGACATACTCTGAACACATCTGAGCTAATTTCCAAGCCCTAGATGTTTCTAGCTCTACAGAGTTTTCAGCACAGACACATTCATCCTGACAACTCTTTTCAAGTACTAGATGCCTGTTATGTGATCAGACATAAATCAGGGCTAGCAGGAAGAGAGGTTGGTCACACTTGCCTACATTTATCCATATTCCTCCAGGCTTTAGTATTTTCCATATAGTATCAATGTAATCAATAACGTTATGTGCTGTATCTATGAAAAAGCAAGTTGCTATGCAGTCCCACGTATCTGCGTAAAAAGAGCAAATTATACAGGGATTAGTTTCAATGTTTCTACCCCTGTAAAAGTTAATCATTTCACCCCAGTATTTGTTTATATACTCAGCATTACCTTCAACTAACAACAAATGAAGGCTCTTAATTTCATTTACAACTAAATAAAACATTTTGGTTTATGTTAACGAAAGTTATGTTTGGGTTCGTGTGACCTGTGTGTGTGTATACATATGTATGTATATACACATACACACTCTAAAATATTCTACCTATTTATTAATGCATTTTATAAAATTATTCACACATTATATAAAGTGAGATAAATTTATATTATTTACTGTAAAATGTAAACATGATAACACATTTTATATAAATGAAGGCCCAAGGGTGCTATTACTCACCTGTCCTATGAACTTCATTACCACAACTGTTAGAAATACAACTGCAAAAATACCCAGCGATTTTGGGCCTCCCTAGTTAATATCTGGAACAGTCTGTACACTAAAGTGTACTTTCACAAATCACATAGCTTTAAAACATTTTATTCAGTATCTGAATACTTCTCCAGCTGTTTTTTACTAACGAACTTAACAAGCAGGATCTTCCAAAGTCTACCTTTTAAAGCATGAGTCTCCCTGTTTTTCTCTAAACATGTATCCTTGAAATTGCAAGTTTTATAGTTCTGTAAATAAAAAAATTAAAAATCTCAATTTATGCCAGTATCAGATGTTCTAATGTAAGATAGAACCTTCAGAAAATTAAGCAACTATAAGGAAGGTTCCTACAAGAAATTATCTGTAAGTCTAGATGCACAATAAAGGGCAGATCAATAGGTATATAATCCTGGTGAAAAATTGCTATGGGTCTAATAGGGACAGAAAGGTGGAAACAGAAAACAGATGTCCGAAGTGATAATCCAATACTGTGCAAGGAAAAAATAGTGCCTTCTAAATAGGCATATATCAGAATATTAGACTACATATAAAAACTGGGTGTTTAATCTTGATCAAATCCTAAATATGTAATTGGTAGAGTAGGTACTAAAGAGAGTCTTCTGCAGATTAATTCAACATTAGGTTAATCATAAGACATTACTTCATAGGTGCAATGAGGACAGCACAACTAACCTGATATCACAAGAAAAAAATGGGGTTATTTGTACTGACAGAAGTCTCAATCTTTGATAATTATCATCCCCATAATGTGCCTCTGAAATATTTACTGTTAACAGTCAGTAAGTATATGTTTGTTTAATTTATAATTTACTGCTACTGAAATAGTTTGCTTTTACAACAGGACATGAATCAACAAAAAAATGTATTTATTTTTTACACTGAAGAAAAGAAGTGACTAGTTACATTGTTCCCTTTGTAACATCACTTTTCTAAATCAAGTAAACCTTTCCATAATACTACTATGCTGTCTTATTCTGAAAGAGACTACTACAACAAGATCTGTTAGGCAAGGAGGTGTCAGTATTTTTTTTACAACTAAGAAAAAAGCTGATCTGGAATAAGAAAGTCTTGCTACAGTTAGTACTTTTTGCTCAATGCTTGTAGCTACAGTTCCCTTCTATTTCTAATCATTAACTGTTCCATAACAAATACTCTGAAGATACAGTTACATGGATAGCCTAGAAGTTTACATTTACTCACTGCACTCAGAATAAATTTCTTGAAAATCCCCTGCTGTCATAGAGAAGTTTGAACCAGAAGGAAGACTGTGAGGATCAACATCAGGGAAATAAATTGGCCGTATCTGATCAGCAGATCTTCTGTTATTGCTAAACTGATGAATCCAGGGATAAAGCTTACATGAGTTAATTTCAGAGCATCTGCAAAATACAGAAATCAGCACAATTCAGTTTCAGCTAATTGCGTACCTACTATCTAAAAATGTAGGAGTCAAAGACTTTCACCAACATCCATTGTCTTGCTGATAAAGTTCTTGCAACAGCTACACGTTTTCTAAAGGACTTTTATCTAGTTCCTAACACTTCAGACTGCCCACCTATTTATGAACTGATGAAAAAAATAATTTTACTCTGACACACAAATTATCACCACAAAATAACTCCTTTTTTAATTTTAGGATTTTCTTTTCCCACTTTTTACCATTTTCCCAGGCTTATTTTTCCAGTGAAAAGAAAATGCACAAGATTCTTTTGTAAGATTAATGAAATTTGTGATTTAGTATATTCAGTAAAGCTAAGCCTTTCTGGGTCATATTTCTTCTATTAAAAAAAAAAAAATTAGTAACATTAGTTCCATGAATTTTATTGGAAACATTTGTTCTCATTCTAAACTTTTCTGTCTTTTCTGAACCATAATCATAGGGGTTTTGAAGCACAGCAGAACAAAAGCATTTTTCAGATCCTAACTGAAAGGAAGCTTTTAGATTTCAAAAAATAAATAAATCCCATTTTGCAAACTGTAGTAGTTTTGCACTAGATGTCATTTTAAGTTAGTAACGCCTGCAGTGTTGCAATTTTGCTAAGTAAACTTGTCTTTGTAAAATAAAATTTGTGGGTTGACGTGACCAACTAAGTCAACTCTTATTTTAAAAAGTGATAAAAAATAGCATTGAAGTATAAAAAGCAGCTTTTCCCACAGTCCTATAAAATCAGTTTGCAATTAAAAAATGAAGCCATTTTCTTTCAGAGACAACAGAGGACACATCTGTCCCATAGGAACACGTATCATCAAACACTTCATAAACTGCAAGCAATCTACCAGGTTATAGAAAGTGCACTCTTTTGGCTGGTGGATAGAAAACACCTGTAGTAAAGTCTTTGAAATAACATTTTCTACCTTCTTCATGCAATATTTATATTTCATTTTATCAGTAAAAAAAATACAAAAATAACCTGTATTAGAGCAGCAGTATACTGCACTCATCAACTGTCTCCATATATAATGAATAAATATCAGATATATGCAGTCAAGGAAAAAAAAGCAGGGAAAAAGCCCTGATAACATGGGCATCATTTGCTTCAAGAAAGGCATTTCTATTTTGGTTAAAAAAGAAAAACAAACCAAAACAAAAACAAAACAAACCAACCAAAAAACCACCACTACCACCACCACAACAACAAAACCCACCAAAAAACCCCCATATTGGCCAAAAGTTGCATGTTAGCCATTTTAGCATTCTCCATATGCTCCCAGTCAATTTGTATTATCCTCAGAACATTTTTCTTTACCTTGCTTTTGGGCAAATTTTGATTGTTAAAGAAAATAAGAGATCTGAGCAGATTAGAAAGGATTTTTTTTCTGCGCTGTAAGGGAACACACACCTCCCTGTATTTTTTTTTCCCAGCACGAAGTATAGTCATGTAGACTTTCGAACATTTCCAAAGGGAATTCCCAATTTAATATAAAAGACCAATCCCTCTCCATATTCAAGCTTGAAAACCTCGCTTTCCAGACAAAACCCAAAAAAACCCCCATATTGGCCAAAAGTTGCATGTTAGCCATTTTAGCATTCTCCATATGCTCCCAGTCAATTTGTATTATCCTCAGAACATTTTTCTTTACCTTGCTTTTGGGCAAATTTTGATTGTTAAAGAAAATAAGAGATCTGAGCAGATTAGAAAGGATTTTTTTTCTGCGCTGTAAGGGAACACACACCTCCCTGTATTTTTTTTTCCCAGCACGAAGTATAGTCATGTAGACTTTCGAACATTTCCAAAGGGAATTCCCAATTTAATATAAAAGACCAATCCCTCTCCATATTCAAGCTTGAAAACCTCGCTTTCCAGCTTCAGTAATTTATACTTAAAAACTAAGTACTGCAGTCCTTTACAATTCCATCCTTCCAATAAAAGATGTATGATGTAAGTTATATTATAAAAATGTAACATCTTTAACCAAGTGTGACACACTTCACTTTCTTCCACAGCAGCAGGGCATTTACTGTTCAACACTGAGTTGAAAAGGCGGTTCTGGAAAAGATGGGTAGGTCAACTCTTACTTCTGCCCACTGATTTAAAGATAAAATGCTTAACTGTTTTCATCCTAAGACATTCATGGACACGCAACAAATACAATTAAGCAGCCAGCTCAAAGTGTCAAGATTTATCTAAAATTACATTCTTTCCAGAAAGTAAAGATTAGCCAATTATTAGCATGAATTCTACTGGTATTAAAGTTTTTTTAAACCAACCCTACTCTGACTTGGGTACAAAGTGATTTTATAGTACTTCAACTGAACTTTCTCAAATATTCGTAAGTGGGACTACTGCTGCTGAAGGGCTGTTGGACCGAGGCTACTGACCCTGTGCTCTGAATCTCCAGCTGCAGGAAACAGCAAGTAAGCAACCAGCTGCTCCTGCCTCTTCCACACAGATACCACCCTAGTGTTGTTTCCCCTCCTGTCAGATGTCAAAGGGAAGTAACATGTCCTGTGGCTCTAGACTGTCTGAAAATTTTGGTATGCTTTCCAGAGGTAGGAAAACAGATTATGCTTTTCACAGTTTTTGCTCTTCCAAAACATGTAAGAAATGCAGTGTGTCTGTACATCACCAATGATCACCTCTGCCATCTGTCATGATATCCAAAACTCATCTAAACACTAGAAAAATCTATCAGCAACAACAACCTTACCCATACAAGAAAACAATTTCCCATACAAGGACTGCAGCAGCGTTGGAGCCATTGTAGCTTAACTACTCCAGGGTCACTTTATTTTCAAATTAGAGCTTCCTCAATGGAATAATGCACTCTAATTAATTTCAAATACTTATAGTGACCACAGTTACACCTTGACGCACTCTACACAACATGGTATGCAACTTTATCGACGGTAACAGAAGTTCACAATTTAAGAGAATTAAATTTTTTTACATGCATAAAAATCAGCAGATACCACATTGTATACAGAAGACTTAAGTCACTGTACCACATCTAGGAGCCCACTGTAGTAGTTGGCTTGACACTCAATATAATACTTTGTCTTCCTAAAAATAAACCAAGGTCAGAGGAAGAAGGTAGATCCAAACTGTAAGCATGTTAGTAAAATCCTCGTGCTTTTATCAACTGAAAACAAAAATTAATTAAAGACTGTAGTTAAAAACTAATTTGCAAAATCCTTCTTCTTACCACTCTTCCTTAACTGGTATCTTCAGCTCCTATTAATCATTACTGTTTCTTCCAGTTCCAGGAAGGCAAACATGTCCATTTCAGAAGGCTAACTGGGAACAGCCACTTAAGACTAAAATGAAAGATCCCAGAAGTCCCTAAAACCTTCTTAACAGACATCCCAAGCCCACAATTAGCAGAAAGGAATGCTTGGACTTCAACTGAACTGATGAAATTCAGAGTTAGGTTAGCAGTATACTCTTCCATGCTAACAAGGAAACTTGTAACTGGTAACTTGCCCAGCAAAGATGAAGATTACAGCAGCTGAGCAACACTCCATTTTGCTGTCTAAAATCTAATACTGTTACCAAGTCTAATGCATATACACCTCTTTGCTAAGTATCTTATATAAAATAGGAAACACCACATGAGCATTAGATGCTAAGATGATTACTATCGTAACCTAAGCAAGGATCTTCAAGAGAATTCCACATATAGGCCAAAGACTCATTATTTAAGGAAGACAAAAAACATGTCAGAGGTAATTAATTAGGGGTTAAGTTAACTTTCAGATTTGAACCACTATGACAGCTGATCAGTGCTCCCAAAGATAGGAAATGAATACTTTTATGCTGCTTTGAGTAATTTCAAAAGTTGCAAAGAGCGTAAGACCCAGCAGGGCTGTATAGCTGAGGACGAGAAGAACGTGACCTCCTTTCAGTAGCTGCAAGGCATTAGATCAGCCCAACTGCAATATGCAATTTCACTACCAGATGAGTCATTTAAGAATAATGTAAGAAAAAGAACAAATAAACCTCTAGCAAATATCTATTTTCATCACATTGACTACTACTGTTTTAAGCAGACATGCAGCAGCCATAATAAACAGTGTTTTCCCGTTCTTGTTTTTGAACAGTAAGCTGTAACAGATTTAAGATCATCACAGTCCACAATCAATCTACAAACAGGGCTCCAGAACATCATGGTAATATAGAATACAAGCCAATAGTTTAGGTGTTTTCAGCAAAGGTGTATCATTTCAGATTGAAGAATGAGTGAACTGGTAAATTCTGTCTCTCTGAACTTAGCACCAACTCTGCCAAAAAACAAACCACCACCCCAGACCTCTTTCATACTCGCCCACCCTCTTTAAGAACAGTTGCATTTGCTGCCTTCTTTCCTCTCTAACAAGTTCATTATGAAACCAGTAATCTCCAATGCAAGTGACAGAATACCAAATACAGAAATGTCACTATAAATTAAACCTATAAAGTTAAATTTACTACATTCAAATTTAGTACCTCAGTGTAATTGTAGAAATATTAACTATATTATTTTAGCTGTTACTCAGTGACTGGACTTGCTTAAGAAGTGGTTCAGTGTGCTTCGGTGGTTGTTTTTCATGCCAAAACAGTGCCTAAAATTTTAGTATAGAATTAACACTTTCTTTAACAGGTTTCCTCTGTTACTGATCACCACCACTAAGTACTATGCACATATTAACTAGTCCATATTTGACACTGGTGATAGGTGTGCATTTTACAGAAACAGATGTGAAATAAATCATAAAAGCTATTCAAGATCATGCAGCAAATTTGTGGTACAATCTAGAGATTTTAAGTCTCATAACTTAAAAGCCATGCTTCCTGCTTTAATTTTAATGACTCAGATAATGCTTCCCTCCCCCATTTATCCCACTGATTTTTTCTTCATTAAAACATTCTAAAGAGTGGTTATGTGTGTCCTCTGTTAGGATTTACAAATCCATTATTGTGCAGTTTATTTATTCAAGTTTTTCTCATTTATAATTTTGCCTCCCTAGGTTTCAGTCAGCAAGTAAAACATAAGCTGTGTACCTGTTGAGTACAAAGTTAGAAGAAAAGAGCATAAAGAGGCTCCATTCATTTCCTTGGCAAGCATAACCGAGCATAGCTATTTCCCACGCCAATCTACCTAGCCCAGCACCAGGTACCAGGATATTAACTTTGGAGAAATCCCTGCAACAGAACAAAAATAATAGTTAAGTCTTTATCTGATACCTCTTAACAAAACTTACAGAGGGCCGGTCAAACATTTTTTCCCCCCATATACTTAGATATTATAATGTATTTCCTGTATAACTTTACTTTTTAAATGCAAACTGAGCCAGTTCTGATCAGATTGGTTAATTGTACAGTCAAAATAATTAACAGAAAAACACTCAAAAGAACATATACAACCCTCATTCAGCCAGTTCTGAGGTTAATTGTACAGTCAAAATAATTAACAGAAAAACACTCAACACTCAATATACAACCCTCATTCAGAATACAGATCATAATTACAAAACAGACTTTTTTTCCTGAAAACTTTTACAATTATCAAGCTAAAAATCTCTTAAGTGAATTGAAGAAAGAAACTTTACTTTTTAAATGCAAACTGAGCCAGTTCTGATCAGATTGGTTAATTGTACAGTCAAAATAATTAACAGAAAAACACTCAAAAGAACATATACAACCCTCATTCAGAATACAGATCATAATTACAAAACAGACTTTTTTTCCTGAAAACTTTTACAATTATCAAGCTAAAAATCTCTTAAGTGAATTGAAGAAAGAACATTATCATATAGCACCATTTATTGATCTGTGAGGTGCACTGATAACTAGTAAATATTCTAGAAATCTTCTTAGTTACATTGCATGAAAAATAAACAAGTATTTTGACATCAGAAACAAAGCAAACAAAACTTCCATAAGCCGATGAGCAGTTCAGACTGTAAAAACCTTAGTTACCTTCTCAGCAACTGTGGGTTTTAAATATGCTGTTCACTGATTGCACTCAAGCACATTAAGTGACATAAGATTTCCTAAATCAACGTACGTTGCAGCTCTCTAACCCTTCACTTCCCATAACAAGGCATCAAGTTGAAGAAGACATCCAGCATGTGCGTTTACTGAGATATCTAGAAAAACCTCTCCCATCTTCCAAGTTCAGCAACTAATAAATAGAAGAACCAAGAATCTCAAAATTTTCTACTCTTTCAGGCAGAATAGGCAATATATACATATTCTAACCATTAGACTTCTATCACAATCCAATCAAACCTTCACTCACAAAACAAAAAACATTCCCATGCCAAACTGAAAAGATACTTCATCTAAAAAGAAAGAATTTTTCAGTTTCTAGTCGTGAACAAGACTTCGTAATTTCATATACCAAAAAACCAAGTGTGAACAGTCAGACTACCCTCCCTTTTGCCTGTCACCTTCAAAGACAAAACATACATGTACCAGTTTATATGCAACTAAATGAAGGAAGCTACGATCAGCACTTCCAAACCTATGATGAAAAGAAAGCAAAATGCAAAGCCTTTGACTACATAAAAAATCAGGATGCCAGAAAGGGTTCAAAAGAGTCATGCTACATAAGCATGAAGATGAGCGAGAGAGTTATGTAAATTCTGAAAAGTAGTACAATTCTGAAGACTATTACCCAAAAACAAAAGAAAGCATTATTCTTTTCTAAAGGCCACACAAACTAACAAACCAGTTAGCAGTGCCTTTTGGTTTGTGGCTTAATCGTGTAATTAGTGAAGCCTTCCAAATGGAAAATCAAAGTTCTTCTCATTCCTGATTTTCATTTCTATTCCATTATACTTTCAGATTCTTTGTTTTCTGATTAAGAAGAAGCAGGAAATCAAGACTTTGCTATTACTTAAGAGCATTCCTGTGAAGCAACAGTTCTCCTTACCTCTCCTCTCTTCTACAAGGAGAGCCAGAAGAAAGCTAGCCAGAAAGTCTTACTGAAAAAAAAGACAGATTAATTCAGGGGAAAACTACTTGCTCAAGATGAAATTTTTGAAAATAGGGACCCAGAAGGAGGAAGAGAAAGAGAATCCACTTTTTGGGAGAAGCTAGAAAAACCTCCATCTTACAGCTTTTTCTATTCGTAGTGGTGTATCTATTCACTGTTATTCCAAATGTATTTTTAACCTAATCTATTTCTTCATTTCCTTACAATTTATTTATGAAATATTTAGACCAGCTCTACACAGATTTTTGCACCCCTATGTAGACACTTCTACAATGAGTGGGTTGAAGAGCCTTACACCACTTCCAAGATTATCATACATTGATTAGAAAAGACACTTTTCTTAAAACAACTCATTAACAAGGAGCTATGCAGGTGCAATCACATTTTGAAATCTGCACCTTTATTCAACCTAAAACAAGATAAAGCCTCTAACAGGCAAGTGAGTTGATTTTGAATTGCTTGTAATTGTCTTGTATCTTTTTATTCACAATATAAAGCTTTTGTATCTCTGAACTAATTTTCCCAATTCTCTCTTAGAAAATAGTTGATTTTAACTGCACTTTTCTTTGCACCTTTATTAAGGCATTGAAGCCTGTCTGGAAACTTGTTAGCCATTTAACTTCTATCTATACTCTTCATATTAGTTGCTAGGGACTGGTGCTGGCCACCAATATCATTTCAGCATACAGAGCACAGCTAATAGAATACAATATAATCAAATCTGAGTCCACTAACATTGACACTAGCCTCCCAAAATGGTTTCTATAATCAGAGAAATTAGGCATGTGGCAAACTTACTGTATAAAAAATAGTGACTGTTGATGGTGTTCTGCTATCAAAAAACATGCTCAAACACCTTCTTTTTCGAGACTTAAAAGGAATTGTTAGTGACAAACTCTTGATGAATTTCAAAAAAATTAAGGTACGAAACCAGTGGTAGTGGGAGCACTCCAATGCACTATATTATGCTAATTTTTGAATCATTAAAACAGCTAAAATTAATTGCACAGAAACAGCTTTTTTAATGGCTAAACAGTCATAAGATAATTTAGGAGGCTAGAAAAACCTGCTTTCCTTCGGTGGATATGTAATTGCAGCAGTAGCAAAGACAATTAAAAAAATCCCAAACTGTGATAACCAATAATAACCCAAGGTTACCCACAGTGAAACTAGCCTTGAACTAGTCAGCAGCAGCAGGATTTCTATGACATAGATCTAGCACTGGTTAGGAAAATAAATGGGTATCCAACAAGTACCCATTAAAAAAACCTGTGGGGCAATATGGAAGAAACATTGACCTATTAACCTGACAGATGTGGGGAGAGGAGGCTGGCCAAAGAGCAGGGAAGAGGGCTACATGGTATTGTTTAGCTCAACTACTGAAACTGCAGCAGTCATCTCTTAAAAAGAGAGGGGAGAAATATAAAAAACCCTAAAATCTGTCATGGCATTATTGTACTGCATTTTGCATTGTGATACATTTTCACCTTTTAGAAGTTTAATACTATTAATGAAGATTTTAACTTGGTGTCCTTTTTTTAAGGGAAAAGTTATACTTGTAGAGGCTTCTTATTTTATGCCTATTGTGCTTTAACAAAAAAATGATGGTGCTGAAGGGGTAAACTGAAGTTCAGCAACAGAAAAATTAGTGTGTGATCAAACACAAACCTCATTTTCATAAACTGAACACTGCAATTCAATGTTAGCTAATGATAGTAAGTGATAAGAAATATACAGCCCATACACAGAAGATCAGTGGAAACATCAGCATAGAATCACAGTCGGACTCCTTCCTTCCTGATGTCTTACCTCTCAGGTTTGTAAATTTAGATAGTGAACAGATCCAATTCTCAGTATAGTATTTTTCATCATTTTACTGTAATCACATTCTCAGTTGTTTTTTTTTTAAAAGACAACTACTTTTCAAATAAAATAATGAAGGTAGCTAAAAAGCACAATCATTTGAAGAGCAATTCTTCTCCAAACTTAGCAGCTGAGGTTTATATACTTCCGTGTAAAGACCTGCAAAGCCTTCAGTGGACTGCAATAATACTTAAGATATAGTTTCCTCTTAAATCCAATGTTTAAAGCAAAGTCTAGGCTAAACACAATTTTTGACGAGATTAAAAACCCTGAAGGACAGATATATTTTATATAAAGTTAAACACAATTCATATAAAACAGAAATTTTATCATCACTGTAAATGCGACTGAGCGCATGCAAGAAGTATAGCCAAGCTCAGCCTCAGGATTAATAAGCTATATTTTCCAAATAAAAAGGAAACTAAGCACTGGTGACTTCTTTTGGGCTGTCCTGCTAGTACCTTGGAAAATGCAATCAATTGCTGGACAGCATGATATTTATATTGCAAGTTATAGGTGGTTCCAGAGGCCAAGTTAATGAATAAAAAAAAACTTTGGAGAAAATACCTAAGTTTACTATTCTTGGCCGTGGAATGATAATTAACTAAAAGGTTAACTATTTCTTTGGTTCCTTTTGGACAAGAAGCTGATGATCTTTACATCCTTTCACATAAGTAGGAAGGGTAACAGTAGAAGTGAAAGAAAATAAAAATGGCAAAAGGGGAATTAAAAAAAGAAAATACATTGGTATGCTTATTTAGATTTTCAACTTAATGTTTCCCCATAAAAATGCTTTAACAAACACATTCCATCAACAAATAAAAATGCATCTATGTTTTACTATTTTCTCCTACAGAAAGTAGTGATCATGGTTCATTCAGATCCAAGAAATCCAAGAAATTCAAATGGCTTCATCAAAAGGTAGACAATATTATAAAGACCCTGTGAGCTGAAACACAACTAAATTCCAACATGAATAATGCAGGAAATCTATCAGTTCTTCAGGAAGACTTTATCACATGGGACGTCACTTAAAACTGCTTTGTTGATCCTACTAACAGATCCCGTGTTAACGTGCTAAGCAGAAAGAAGGAATTATTTCTGGAGAGGAATGGGAGGCAGAAACAGCTTTTGCCATTTTATTTTTAGATTACAGTCTTGTCAAAAGACTGGACTGAAACACAAGATAACAGTAGCACCTACTCACAAGACTGTTCCAATTTACAGCTGCTTTCAACCCTTGCTGGTATCCCTTCTGCTTCCCAGAAGAGCAAGCACATATATAGAGCACTTCACTTCTCTTCCTCTTCTTTGCATACCAACTAAACCAATACAGGCCAGTCTTGCAAAGAGCAGCAACAACACATGACGTGCATGCATGGAGCAAAACATACTTGAATAGTTTCAAAAATCTGAACTCCTTTTTCACATTATTCCAATGCATGGAATCAATAATGTTAAAATATAATGTTAACTAGAAACTGAACATACAATTCCATTGAAGCCATTAAAAAGTAAAAAGTGACTCGTACTGACAGTTTTAAATTTAAAGTATTTACTTCTCCATCTTTTTCAATGCAAAATAGATCTAGACAAAGCTGTTTTCATCAGCCGGTGTGAACAACACACGTTTTCTCTAGCACTGCCATTTCATCATCTCAGGAGACTTCAGTCCTCTGTGCTACAAAAGGGAACTCTGAAGAAACGCAAAGCTGCACTCTGAGGTTCCATCCACAGGTTGTCTTCCCACGAGTGGCCAGAGCCAGTCCTCTCCAGAGGAAACGGACTGTGCACCCACTATACACAACAGCCAGAACAATTTCGCTATGGTTCAAGCCCTGTCCATCCCTTCAAACTGAAACAACTGCTCCCCTCCAAAACTGTAAAAAAGGAACCAGACTTGACCAGCCAGCCTGTCCTGCCAGGGAAGTTCCTTCTTGCACAAGGGTGAGGTGGCACTGCCAGTTAAGCCTGATAATACACAAAGAGAACAGGCCCTTCTGAATGACTCTGCTTCCTGCCTCAAAGAGATAAATACACCTAAGTAGGAGAGCCTTCGCTCACTAGGAAAAAGAGTGGGCTGACGACAGTAAGTAACAATACGTGAACAGAGAAAAGGTTTTACATAAATGCTATGACAGGTCCATAATTATCAGGAATATTAAACTTTTCAATAGGTATGTATGTAACACACATAAATTAAAAAAAAAGTTTCATTTGACAAACTCAAACTTGTAGTAGAGATGTTTGATCCATACAGTGATGTTTTGAGATTTCTGTAGAGACAAAAAAAACCCAACTGGTATTTCAGAGCCATCACAACAGGGACAGAAACACTGTCACATTAGTTGTGCTTGACAACAACCACCACCAATTCTGGTGGTAAAGAAGCACAAAGCTATCAATTTCAGATTCACCCAACCTGCTACCACATGTTGCTTCCTAATACCTCAATACCTGTGGCGGTTTTGAAATAGAGTTAATTGATGATAAATGTAGAAGTCAAGACTTTCCAACTTCAGTCATGTAACTCTTAAGATTTGACATGTTACCTCTTCCATAACCAAAATGCTTTAAAAACTAGCATACAGAGAAAAAGGTGAACTGCTTCCTTGAAGATTAGAATTACTTTCAAAACTAGCCATGACTTTTCTACAGATCTGCGCATCAGAAGTACATCAGGTAACCTGTAGTATTTAATTCATTTTTATCTTATGTAGGGCACTATTAGCACTAAAAACATTGCAGGAAGTTCACCTTCAGATAAAACATCTTTAGTGGTGCATCCACCTTGAGATAAGTTAGCTCAGGGCAAAAAAGAAACCAATCAACCATATCCACTCCATGTTCTGCCACCACTAACAGTCTTTACTAACGAAAATTAAAAGATGGCTAGTGGAAAGTATTTTCAAATCGGTACAAGTGCATTATTAGCAATTACTGAGAAAGAAGAAAACCCACAGTAACATCCAGCTATAGCAAACCTAAGTTCTGACCTATTACATTTATGAGTACAAAGTTCACAAATTTTCCCATTATAAGAGTGTTAAGTTTAAACTGATGACTGGGCTCACTAAATGGCAGAACCATTAAACACAGAATTCTTACAGCAGTAGTATCCTCTGAGATTCTACCAGTATACTTCTACTTAAAGTTACCTAAAAAACCCCTCACCGATTAGTATTTTTGTGGTGTTAACAAGCCAATGCAGTTACAAAGCTACCCTCACACAAAGACTTGCCTTGTAACATCTGCCTGAAACCAAGTCTAGAATTAAGTATTTGCAGGGTAAATTCTTAGTGCAATAAAATTGCACTAGAGGTAAGTCTTCTTCGCTCCTTCCTCCTTCCACCATGAAGGGCAATACTCATACTTGCTGCTGTCGTAAGGGTCCTTCCCTTTACCCGCACCACACGCACTCTGAGAATCTGCTAACCTGCAAACTTTACCTCACTGAGCACAACTGAGTTAACTTCACAACCTCCTGAGGTCTCTTACTTGAAAAGTTAACAGATATCCCGTTACATCAAGCTGCAGGAAAAGAAAAAAAATTATTCCTGGTTTACCTGGTATTCCTTTGTGAAGTTTATGATTATGCTCTTTTCCAACACCTTGTATTAGAAACAAAAACTTTCTTGATTAAAAAATAAATTCCACTGCATTCACAGTAATTTCTGTATTTTTAAATCCAAGCTTTTCATTACTCCATAAAAACTTTGTTAGATTCGTGCAACATTATATGCTCACATAAAAATAAGTCTTAAAACACGATTACCATCTTTCTTTTGGAAAATTCTTTACAATTTCACTAATGATTGGCTGGTAGCAGGAATCTCTCTCAGGCTTTCCCTCTTCGCTCCAGTCTCTCACAAATTGTTTCAAAGTAGATTTTAATTTATCCATGTCAAATGTTGAAGCTGGTGTAATCTTCCCTCTTCCCTAATTAAAGTGGGGGGGGAAAAAAAGTTAGTGGAAAACGTACTAAGTATCTTTAATCTTGGAGGGGGGGGGGGAAGTAAATTATACACAGACAAAAGCCATGCTATAAGGGCTGTTGGGAGTTTTAGCTGACAAAGCACTCGCCTTTCACTCCTGGGACCAGGGCTCAAATCCAACCTAGAATCCTAAACAAATTGAGTTTGCTGGTCTCAGTTCGGCACCCAAGAGACCAGGTTCCACATCACAAAACCATACATAGTATGGCATAGCAGAGCACAACTGGTAGTCCTTTATTCAGAGAAGGACTGGGGCTGAGCTAGTGCAGAGGCTGAACTGCTTACCCTGAGAAGAGGATCCCTTTAGGTACTGATGAGGCAACACTGAGAAGCTCACATTAGAGCTGCCCATTACTGTACCTTGCCTGCAGATACCAAATAAGGACTTCAGTTTCCATCTCTGCCAGTCTTTTAAGTCTGAGTGCAATTTTTTTGATAGAGATGCCACACTGAAAAAGCAGGTAAGTAGTGAAAAAGTTTTTACAGATACCATTAAAAATATTTGGCCTATCTAAAATTGTAACTGATTTAGAATACCATAACATATAATAACCTACAGTAAGACAGACAATACCATTTATGCTCTACATAGTTAACTGAAAAAATAACTTTAAAATGTAACCGTGGTAGAGCTAGAACTCTGGAGTGAAAAACTGCTTTTTTTACAGTAAGTGATTACTGCAATTTGCCAGATTCACAATTAGTTTTCGTAAGTTTACAAGGACTAACAACAAACAGTTTTATTAAACATCAGCTCTACAAGATGTGAAAGCCAAGAGTGAGAAAATGTAAGCAAACAGGAAGTAAGAAAGGAGAAAATAAAGAAGGCAAAAGGAAAGAAAGTTGGAGGCCTAAAGGTGTGAAAAACAAATGTAGAAAATCCCAAAGCGTACAGAATTTAATTTTGATGTATGAAAAAGTCCATTTTAACATACGTCTTCTCCATATTCTTTATTTTCAAACATATGAACGCAGTCATTCACAATGGTCTGTAGTATCTCTTGATTATGATCAATGCACTTCCGAATCTTGTCAAGGTGAGGAAGGAATTGAGGAAGAAGACTCTGTTGGTTAGCTGGGAGAGATTTAAACTGCCTCTCTGTTCTGTTCACTCGTTCATGCATATTTGTTCTAAAAAGCAAAAAGTTTCAGGTCTTTAGATATTTAGAAGCAATACATGCAGTAAATAGAAATAATTCACTCTAAGCTACTCCAATTACAATTATTCATTTCTTTAGACACAGAAAGTGATCACTTTGTAACTCCTTACTAGAGAACAAATTTTCAAGAATTTTTCAGGCAAAATGTTTGTTTTAAGCTCTAGTTCTACATTACCACTCTTTTTAACATTGCAGTTTAAGGGGACCATTGTTTTCTTCTTGCAGTTTCATCCTCAGCCCTTCATTTCCAGCACAGGTGATCGCTACCTCAATACATGGATCTACAAAATTTAATGAACAACCAGCCCCCAAACCCATCAAAATTAGCCAGATTGTTTCACAAATCCAGTTTAAACTGAATGAATAGCTGAATGCTGTGGTAAACTACGAATACAGAAATAACGAGATGTGGAGTGGGAATAGGGATCCTCAAAATCAATTGTTTCTGAAAGAACGGTAAAAGTCACAGCGGGACCATACCGGAGTTCTGGCAGCCACACTGAGGTACTAAACTACCTTCTTTTAACAGCATATTCCCCTCAAGTATGAGTACTGTGAATTTGATCACATAACTGATCCAAGCTAAAAATAACTCTTCCATTTCCCCAAAATGAAAGTTCCATAAAAAAGGTGAATCTACTGCCAAGAGAAAGAAGTCTATTTTTTTCTTTCCTCTTCCTTCTCCTCACCCAGCACAGTTCTGCCCTCCACCTTGTTGTAGCAATCATCAGGCCTGCCACAAAGCTCATTTAACTTGCTAACCTCGAAGAGACCTGTATAGATTTTGCTAGATTTGATTTTTGTCAGTTTAGCAAGTCAAGTTGGCTGAGCACAGTCATAAGGACTCTAGAGAGACAGGTCAAAGCCGGGACAAGGGACACTGCCCCTTTTGGCAGCAGCGAATCATTTTATCAGGTCAAGTCATACTGCAGTTTCTCAAACTCCTGTGACAGCATACAGCAGCACAGAGTTGAAAACTAGCCACCAGAGAGTAAGGTGCAATTGCTGCAATTTTCGTTGCAGCCTCAGTCTGGAAATTTGACCAGTTAGTATCTCCAACATTACATATGTGCTACTGAGAAGGGCATGTTCATTGCAATAGCTAGACTGGTTTAAAATGACATTTAAGAACAAAAAACAGAGAAGGAACAATAAGAAAAATATACTGATCCTCTACATAAAGCACATCAGCTTAGCTTATTATCTTCTTGAAAGTTTTCTCAGAAAAATTCTTTGAACCATAATCCTCCACCCTTTCATGTTGAATTGCAACCTTCTAGCCGAATAAATAATTCACTGAAATCAGAAGAACTACACACAAAGAATGAAGTTAAGTCCACATGTCTCCAGAAGACAAGAACTTTGATCTGGATTCATCTGAAAGTACGTTATTGCCTTACTCGTACAGGCATTTCCAATTACATTATTTTTAACTCCCAAGATACGTAATTTCACTTAAATTCAGAGTTATTTCTTTGAGGCGGAGGTAATTTAATTCAATTTCTGCACCAGAAATTTGAGTCATATCCTTTTGTTATGTGTTTACCGAAACTGTAGTATTCAAAAGCAACCCAGAGTCACAGTTGAGCATGAGGTTGAGAAAGATGTTCCCAGCTTCTAAGGCCTGAGGATACAATTACATCACTGGTATAAGTAAATAACAGTTGGCTGTTGCGCTAATAGTAATAACTAACATAAAGCCTTTGGTATGGCCAAACTGAATTGAGAATTCAGGTTGGAAGAGACATCAAGGCGTCATCTAGACCAACCTCCCGCTCAAATACTAGTCCTGGAAAACAAAACAACCCAAGATATGAAAACAGTAAACAAGAAGAAATACTCTAAATATCACCCACTCCTTTCAAGAACCTGTCATGTAAAAATTATGCTTGTTATTATATTGACAAAAAGGGCCCAGCACATAAGAATGAGTCACACGATGGGGGTCTGTCAACTTTAGCGTACAAGTATATAGGGTAGCTACATCCCAAATCTGCTTTCCATACCTACGGTAACAGAAAACAGTTTACCAAAATACTGTAGAGGACTGGACTTTTTCAGCTAGTCCCCCCCACCCCGCTATTTGAGTAACTTTTGCTTCCTCTTCCATTCAATGGACTCAGATATAGTTGGGTCTCCCTCCCCCCGCTTTATCTCATTCCTATGGGGCCATCAAGCCCTTTTCTGACTCAACAAATGACTAGAAAACTAAAGTTATAACAAAATGGCATCCGTTAGCCCTATCACCCGGTCTTATCTCTCGTGCAAATTAACACGTCTTTCAAAAATTTCCCCAATAATCGAGACACCGTTTGCATTTCTTTGCCAGCAGGAGCTACTATTGTTTTGAGTACTTTGCAGCGTCTTAGAGCATTTTATCTTACAAAAAGAGAGCTTTTACAACCTCGTCAGGTGTGTCGTACTTTGAGATGGTTTAGTTTTGGGTTTTTTTTTCTTTTATGCTTCCTAGCTGACAAAGACATCGAGGTGACTTTGTGCGTATCCGGAAAGGTAAGGGGAGCAGGGGTCCCTTCCTGACTCGGGCTTCTGCACCCCGCTAAAGGCACCGCGCTCCCCACGGAGTACAGGCCGAGGGAGGCCGCCACACGACACGCGCGGAAGGGCAGAGAGCTCTGGGAGCCAGGCGCCCGGAGCGCCGCCCGCACGGACGGCGAGCTCCCGACCCC
>NW_008795939.1:5496127-5510195 GCF_000699145.1 Aptenodytes forsteri
AGGTCAGTGCCCTTGCCAAGTACTCCACATCCACGCGTTAGCTGTCACGAGGAGGGAGGAAAAACTCAGGGCGGAGTAGTTCTAGTCCCAGCCTGTAAAAAAAGGCACGCTGGGGTCGGTGGTGGCAGTGACGCTGACAGACTTTTGGAGCGCACCTGCAGAGGATGCGTGCCTGCCTAGCTCCTCTGGACTCCTCACGCCAAAGTTGAACGTACAAGTTCAGCAATTAATGAACCCCAGCTCTTGCCCGGCAGGCCACAGGCCTCTGCCCGGTCGGCTGCTCCAAGTTGGGGTAAGGTGTGCATCCAGCCCCCTGCAGCGGCCAGCCACGAGCAGGGATGTAGCTGTGCTGACAAGAGGCAGGAGTCACAAAGGGAGCTCTGCAAAGTACCTCTGCTCCGGACTAAAGCCGGATTATGCTTCCTGAAAACACGTATAGGGACCAACTGTGGGGAGAGAAAAGTAAGGAGGCACGTTAAGCAGTGTCTAGCAATGCACGACATTAAATTCCACACACCCCCCAACACACTTTCACCCTGAGGACAGTTGAGCACATCTTCCTCCACCTGACAAAACTCGTTTGGCTGGGTGCTGACACCCTCTGTGTGTCCTGTGGCAAGTCACCACGCTCCTTTACAGCTGGCTTTGAGAAGAGGCAGCTCTCACCAGAGGGCCTCCTTTGTAAGGGCCCATCCCCTTCTCAGTTTGAGAACCTGGAAAGCACTGTCCTTCAACACTCCTCTGTCTGAAGATGTGCAGGAAGTGGTAGTCTTTTAATAAACCACATAACATAACAGAACAGGAGAGAGACGTTTTTGGCACACCAACCTTCTCTCTCTGGAGGACAGGAGAGAGACGTTTTTTGGCACACCAACCTTCTCTCTCTGGAAATAGGAACATCAGCCTCCTAACAGAAACACTCTCGTTTTACTCTTAATTTTTTCCAGTTTTCTTCACGCTCACACTACTCTTACTCTCTTGCAGCTACATTAACTGACTGGACAGTTTTGACTATAAAGGTGTTCAGTGGCAGTGCTAGAGAGAAAGCACAGACATTATTCCCAGTTGGATGGACAAAAGAATCATTGTTCCCAAGGGCACATTCAGTGGTTTCCTAAAGTAAGAAACACCGTGTATGTGACAAAACCAACATCTGAATCAATGATACACAGCATAAACAGAAATTCAGCTTTTAGACTTAACTTTGAAGGTTAGAGAGGGAGCAATAGCTCTGTGAGGTAAAGTTTGTTCCTACTACATCAGTGTTCATGACTACTAAATTGTCATGTTCTTTCCATTATTTTGACATCATGAAGACTAAGAAATCACCTTCTTGACGTGTAGCTAATCCTGTAGTTGCATTTCTGTGCTTCTTATATATTATCCATTAGCCCATTAGCCTTCTGTAGAACAACACCACTTCTATCATCACCGTGTTTCTAAACATACGCAAGACACTTGGCAAGGATTCCTTCGGCTACGACAGCCTGAAATTGCAGCCAGCAGAATGTGACACCACTTCCAAAAAAGCAACCTTTCTTCACAAAAAGAACCACAGGCTCCTGTCCTGCGGCTCTCCCCGACCACTTTACAGCTAGCACAGCCCTGGCAGTCAAAAGGCACCTGCCAGGGGCAAACTAGATTTTTCCTGTCAGGGGCTGTACCTCCTTCAAAGCAAAAGCATTCTACCAACGTACCAACGTTGCAGGGGAATTCTGTAAGCTTTTATAAAGGCACCTGAAATACTTTACCTCCCAAAGAGACTCAGAAGAGGTTATTGTCTTTTCCCACTAAGGTGAGTTGCTGTAGCAACTGGCGAGAAGACATGCAATTAAGGCACCACAGGTGAGCCTGGCCAGTTTCTACAGGCCATCCGTGGTATAGCCGTGCCTGCTTCTTTTACTACTTTTTATGGCCATGGTGTCAATGAATCTTCCCAATCCCTTTTGAACCTGCTGGTACTGTCTGCCTCCTATGGCAATATACCTCAGAAGCTCACTATCTGCTGTGTGAAATACCACCTTCATCTATGTGAAATATCACCTTAATATAATTGGTCAATCTGTTTTAAGCGAAGGAGGAGTGCCCCCTAAACTAGTATTTGTACAATTTGGTGAATACTAGTTCTGCATCCACTTGGCTCACAACTTTCAAGATTTTGTAAACCTTGACCTTTCTTCCCCTGTCTTCTCCTCTCCAGAATGAAGAGTCCCAGCATTTTTAGTTTCTCCTCACAAAGCAGCTGCTCCATTCCATTGATCACATTAGTTGCTCTTCTTTTAACTCCACTATGGACTCCCTCCAGATGTAGAAACTGGAACTGCCCAATACTGAAAATGTGGGTCCACTGGTTATACATAGGACCAAAGTAGCACCACCTGTCTTGTTCACAATACCGTTCCATAGGATGCCTACCTAATATTTTGATGCAGCTCCACACTGTGGTGATGGTTTTAGAAGAATTGTCAAAGATCTCTGCCCCGAGTTGTAACTACAAGTTGCTGAACTAAAAGTTCAGTACCATGTATGTTTGGATGAATGGTTTACACCACAAGTGCGTAAAACTATACTGGAGCTCATCTACCCCTTCTGCCCACGGAAGGATCTCACAAAACTGAGCTCCTTGCCACTGGACCAATGTTGGGCTACTTGAGAAAGCTCGGTATCATCTGCAAACTTGGGTGATTTCATTGTTCATTCCCTCCTCTGAATCATGGCTAAGCTTGCTGAATAACATCACCCAGGGACTGCCAATACTGAAATTCTTCCTCCTCATGAGAGGAGCCCATTAAGTCTTAACCCTTCATTTCCTGTCCTTCTTAATTCATAAAAGAATCCCTTATGTTCCTCTGGAACCAACATACCATTTGAAGTTGTACTCATGCATTTCTCCATCTAAGAAAATACTTCAAGTTTACCGAAGGGACACCATAACCCTACAAGTTCCATGCAGGGATGGGAAAGGCAGCAACAAAAAATTTCTTCCTTTCACCATTGTATTGGGTTTACATAGCAAGGTTTTGGCAGTCGGGGGGGTGCGCTACGGGGTGGCTTCTGTGAGAAGATGCCATACGCTTCCCCCACGTTGGACGGAGCTGGTTCCAGCCGGCTCTAAGATGGACCTGCCATTGGCCAAGGCTGAGCCCATCAGCTACAGTGGTAGAGCCTCTGTGATAATGTATTTAAGGGGAAAAAACTGCTGTGCAACAGCAGCTGGAGAAGAGGAGTGAGAATATGTGAAGCAGCCCTGCAGACACCAAGGTTAGTGAAGAAGGAGGGGGGGAGGAGGTGCTCCAGGCACTGGAGCAGAGATTCCCCTGCAGCCCCTGGTGAAGACCATGGTGTTACGAGTGAAAAGCAGGTGTGGATCCCTTAGGGATGAGGCACAGCACTCAGCAAGTGAAAGGTTTGGCTTTATGGAAAGCGTAGCATTACCATGGTGGGAGCCCCGGGACACCAACGCTAATCAAATGGGGACCCAACACAGTGGAGCCTTGCTCGGGAGTGAAGCTCAAGGGAAAGCACTGCAGGGGTGGATAATAAAACTTGTGCTGATTAACATATCATGTATATAAACTGTCCTGTTTTGCTCATTAGCAAACTTGCTGATATCACACAGGTGCTGCTGTCCAAACTCCAGTATCTGCAGCTGGCCATCACATTGGTGCCCATGCAGGGTTATGTGCAACTGCAGGGGGAGTGAACTACCCCAGGTTACCGTAACAAGATAAAACGTGCTTGTGGCTCTACATTGTCAGATGGGGGAGGCAAACTGTCCTGGGTTACTGTAACAAAGTCTTCTCATGCCTTACACATGGTGAGGCAGGCTGTCCCCCTGCTGTCCATGGAGGTCCATGGCAGAGCAGATACCCACCTGCAGCCATGGAGGACCTCATGCCAGAGCAGGTGGATGGGCCCTGAAGGAGGCTGTGACCCCAAGGAGAGCCCCTGCAGGAGCAGTGTCCTGGCAGGACCTGTGGACCCGTGGAGAGGGCAGCCCACGCTGGAGCAGGGTTGCTGGCAGGACTTGTGACCCTTTGGGGGACCCATGCTGGAGCAGGGGAAGAGTGTGAGGAGGAAGGAGCGGCAGAGACAATGTGTGATGAACTGACTGCAACCCCCATTCCCCACCCCCCTGCACCGCTTGGGGGCAAGAGGTAGAGAAGCCAAGAGTGAAGTTGAGCCCAGGAAGAAGGGGGCAGGGGGAAAGGTGGTTTAAAATTTGTTCTTATTTCTCATTATCCTGCTCTGGTGTTAATTGGCAATAAATTAAATTAATTTCTCCGAGTTGAGTCTGTTCTATCCGTGATGGTAACTGCTGAGTGATCTCCCTGTTCTCATCTCAACCCACGAGCCCTTCATCGTATTTTCTCCCCCTGTCCAGTTGAGGAGGGGCAGTGATAGAGCGGCTTGGTGGGCTAGCTAAGCTCAACCCACCACAACCATCCAAGTATTAGCTAATCTGTTACAGTTGCACCACTTCCAAAAGGAAATAAAAACAAAAACACACCTTAAAGTCAGACAGTCCATCACTGCATTTGAGCAAATGCAACTTGCAGTATTTTTACTGCAAAATAATAATACAAAATAGTACTTGGAATTACTTTGTCTTAAACACAGCTTTACACGTCTCTAATCTGTTTAAGACCCATTTCTTATATACAGGTTTAGGACTCTTAACACTGTTAACAGTAAAGCATTAAATGGAGGGGCAGGATAGAGCGGCTTGGTGGGCTAGCTAAGCTCAACCCACCACAACCATCCAAGTATTAGCTAATCTGTTACAGTTGCACCACTTCCAAAAGGAAATAAAAACAAAAACACACCTTAAAGTCAGACAGTCCATCACTGCATTTGAGCAAATGCAACTTGCAGTATTTTTACTGCAAAATAATAATACAAAATAGTACTTGGAATTACTTTGTCTTAAACACAGCTTTACACGTCTCTAATCTGTTTAAGACCCATTTCTTATATACAGGTTTAGGACTCTTAACACTGTTAACAGTAAAGCATTAAATTTCAATCACCATGATCAGTTCAGCTCACACATAGTAAGTAATATAGTCCATCCTTTGCTTTTCATGTCTGTAGTTTGATTTTTATTCTGGCTGATAAAAATGTAAGAGACTGTGTAGAAGATGTAAGAGTTAATACATTACTTATTCAGCAACCAAAGACAATTCAACTTCCCAGTTTCCTAGTTTATCTAAATATATATACACAGAAATCCTGTAACAAAGTTTTAACATAGATTTAGCATACCTGCTTTCTGAACTCTTTAATTAGTATAATCTCAACCTGAGCTATGAAAATTAACAAGAATTATTTCTTCCTTCCTCCTCCCGGAAGCATGCTTTTATTGTCTAGTAGCCTATGCTATCCCGATAATCGATCTTTGCACAACACATGTACTTAATCTTGTTAGCAATGCATCTGCATTCTCTCCGACATCTTATTCCCCCATATTTTTCCAACAATCTGACTTCTCTTCAGGTTTGTTTGGGTTTTTTTAAATATTCATTCCCAACTGCTCCAAACAATACACAACATACAAATCACTTGACAAACACCACAGAGGTATTTAGCAAGTCTAAGTAAGTTCAGTTATGAAGTGTTCAGTAACAGCTTCAGTTACTGACTAAGCAGTGTAACAGCTTATATAATCTTAAACTTACTATTGCCACAGCAGATGGTTAGCTAGAGGAACTAGCTATGTTTACCAGTGATTAGAAGCTCATAAAAATAGAGGTAATCACTGTCATTCCTATAGGAACATTTCAAATTGCATTCATCCATATTCAAATATGCTTATTAATCCAACAGAACTGCATCTTTATAGTTTAGTTTTGTACACAAAAATAGGTTTATATTCTTTAAAATGTACGCATTCAATCAGATTTACAGATCAGCCAAACCATGACTGATTGAAGAAATTCTAAAGAGCAACACATTGTTGATACTACTCAACAATATATGAGGCTTACAGAGTTAATAGTCGCTACAAATCCACTTGTGTTGTACGAACTAGTATTACGGACGTACACGTAACATCTGCTCAGCTGGTTGGCTTGCCAAGTATGACAGTCTTGGGGTTTTCAATTCGTAACAAATGGAACCCAGGCTTTCTACATTATCATGCTGTGACCTGCTGATCTAAATTAAAAAGTACACATTTAACCTGTAATTTTTCTGTCTGCACATGACATCATTGTATATTAGAAACTAATACCACCACCATGTCTGCTTTCATTGATGTTTTACCCCATATTCCTTCTGTTCACTTTTTAATTATTTTATCATTAGATAACAGTAGATCCACCTATTATTTCATCCAATTTCAAGGAACTTAAAGTTGTAGCTTATGATGACTTATAGTAATGGGCAGAGATGTACAAGGACTGTAACACATATATATGGAGAGATACAGATCTACATAATCTTTGCAGTATTTTCATATAAAATTATTATCTTCTTGTTAACTTGGAATGGCATAAGCAGATTCAATTTCCAGTAAAATTACTTACTTCTTTCCCCCAGCTTTTTTAATTCCTGTATTATATCACTGTACACACAGGGTAAAAGCTCTTCTTGGGATTTTGTTCCATCCAAATAAACTAAGACAGACAAAAGAAAATGTTTTCATGAGTTCTCTGCCAGTTATCTGGGTGCAATAAGAAGAGATGAAAAAATAAAAAGCAAGAACAGCACCCCCCCTTTCTTCTTTCCCAAAGTGATTTTACATGTTAAAAAAATAACATAATGGAAAAGTATTCTAGTTAAGAATTAATTTAAAAATTTTTGTGGTATAAAAGTCTCCATAAGGGTAGTGGTAATAACATTAGGACAGTAAAGCAATGGAATAATTCAGGAGAAAGGTTTCTATGCAGTGGAAGACCTCAGGTTCTTCCTCAGCTTCAGGGTTTGAGCAAGTCAAGGAAGGGCACTGCAGTTCCCATCCTCACTGCACAGCAAGAAGTGGTGCCCTTGTCTTCATGCTGATGAAGCAGCCACCTGACTTCTCTTTCCTCTGGCCCCCACTCCAGAAGTAGGCAGTCCAAGAGCTGTACAAGTGTGAACTTCACACAAGCTCATGGCAGCACCCCATCAGCTGACTTGGCTTTGACACTTCTCATGCAAGAGTGGGTGTACAAAACACACCTAGGAAGTATCTTCAGCTTATTAGAGGACTTCAACCAGGATTTTAATTCTCTTGATGCCAGTGCATCAGCTATTGTCTGAGAATCTTCCTATTTAGCCATACGCATGTATGCACACACGCACACACAAACTAGCTTGTTAAATGGACTCTATTAGTGATCAGAACATTTCTATTTTTAACTTCATAATTTTCATTAGTAAAAAACTCCAAAACTCAAAACCCTATAGACTTGAAAAATAAACCAACAAAAGGTCCAAACCTATTGCCCAAGTGCCACAAAAATATTTGTTCTTCAAATGACAAAAAAACCTATAACCCAACAAAAACTGCACAAGTGCCACACCTGAGCATTTTATAAGTTTAAAATTAAGGATACCATACCAACGTTAATTGCATTCTCTTCCAATTCATTTTTATATTTCAGATACATAGGCCACACGTGTCCATCGAAGTACCCCGGTGTATCTGCTGGCTGGTAGACTCTGGTGCTACACAAAAATATATTTGCTTTCCCATGCAAGCTTTACATTTTTACCCTAGTGTCAGCTGGTTTAATAAGAGCATCTATACAAAATAGGATATGTTATACCCTATATAGGCTGGCAGGCTGCATAACTGTTTGAGCAAAGGAGGCTCCTTTGTTTTAATATTATCTGTGATACGAATTCTTGCTAACTTACCTATTTCTGCCAATCAAATTACATTTAAGAAGAGGTAAAAGGATTTTTGTTTTTAATTGAACAAGGTATTACATATAAATTAAGCTGTATTGAAAGTGTTACCAAAACGAATTACTTTTTTTCTTTTTTTATTGGTTATACAGATTTCTCAAGTTTTAAATGACTAGCGGTTTTGTCTAGTCACTTCCAGCCTGGACACTGAAGTCCTTTAAAGGTGAGTCTAGTGAGAAACCAAGAAAGTGGAATCAACGAAAGCCAGCTGAATAGAGGATTTCTTCACTCAGCCAGCCAATTCTGACTTCGTGCACATGTATTGCTCCAAGCACACAGTATTGCTCCAAATTTGGAGGCAAGTCAGACACTGGCTCAATAATCTCAATCAGATATATGGTACAACTAATGCACAGCCTAAACGAAGCATACACTAAAACCACACATGAACATTGTTCCTTTAACAATAATCATCACGTAGCTGTATCCAACCAAGGATAAGACTGCTTAGTATTTTTTTAACTGTTTCTCATTTTAAACATGGTTTAACTCCAATATGCAGTCAGTAATCTAAATAATTTATCTGGACAACAAATTCTCTTTCCAGTGTTTGTAAAACATTTAACATTTTAATATCCCTGTGTTCTAAAATGCAAGTGTCATGTCCCCCCCCAAGCCCCAAACCCACACATCTCTGCATGCTTTTGTTAACGTTGGTTAAACACCCACACAGTCTTCCCTGGGAATCACAGAGGACAGATGATATTAATAGCTTACATTTGGCAAGCATTGAAGAAAAGTTAGTATAAAAGAACCACTCCAGGTTTGGGGGTACAGTGACCCTCTGTGAGCAATAACTGAATAATCTTACCTCCTTCTCCTTTTGCACTCTTCATAAGGAAGGGTCAGAAAGTATCTTCTATTCCATAGTTCATTAAGCGGCCTAAAATAATAATATATTTAGTTCCCTCTTCCTTTTTAGGGCAGCTTTTAATATACCAGGTTACATATTGCTGCTTACTCATAATTGTACAGCAGAAAGCCTTCAACAATCAAAATATAAACATCATCTGTATTTTTCAGATTATCACATGTATTCTGCAGCTCTTCTGTCACAACGCCTGAGCTTGCCGGGCTTTTAATCCAATTGCGAATACTTTTCACCATTTCATCCATATAGAGGGCATCAAGTACTAGATGAAAACAGAAAGTTAGGCACCCCTTAAAAACAGAGAATAAAAAAAATAAAGAACCCTTAAGTACCCCTAGGTTAATCTGTAAGAATCAAATAATCTACATACAAGTCTAAATGAAAGGGAATGGGATTACCCCAAGAATTTTCTCACACATATAAGTAGTTCCATGTTTGCAACTGATGATAAACTGAAACTAAAGCTTTCCCCAGGACTGGGGTATTTCTGGTGAGTGTGGTCTCTCCGAACTCTGTGGCACGAAAAAACGTGCAAACTCACTTCACAGCCTTTCCCTTGACAACAGAAACTGCAGGGACTGTTCTATTCCACAAAACTTGTAAAAACTTACTCACCCTGAGACCTCCACCCTTCTGTCAATTGCCACTGATACAGTTGAAGGGAGGGATCGCTCAAAAATTTTTGCTTTGGGTTTTTACTAGGTTTCAGATATTTGGAGGGTGGGGATGGATGGATTAGACTGAAAGGAGGATGGCATACAAAACAAAACAGCATGATGTAGCACCTGCTTTTGTCTGTAGACATGTAAGAACATTTCGAGTAAGTACTGAATGGCAAAGAGATGGCAGCCTTTGGGTAACATAAAAGCACCTCAGAAATGCATTTGCTCTTAAGAGCAGCATTAAACCCAGATATTTGAATGAGAATGTTCAACTTATTCCTCCAGTTTCACGTTCTAGTTTCATGAAGTCTAGAAGTTGAGCCAAAGACTGCATAGCTGGTAAGAGTTAGTTTTCAGACACAATTTAAGGTTCTGGCCAATGTTCCCGAGTAATACATTTTGTGATCACCAAGTATCAACTTGGTTGATTTTTCAATTTCAAAAAGTATTTTTTTACCAAAAAAATTACCAAAATTACCCTCCAAGGCCAATAACCAATACTTTCATAGTTTGTTTTCTCTTCAGTTCTTCCTTTTCACTGTCAAAGATAGTAGCCAGTGAAAACTTTTAATTCAGCAACATGGAAAGCAGCTATTGTATTAAGAAATACCAATTATAGATAAGACTTTGTCCTTTTTTTCTTTTTGCAAAGCAACCATCGGAACCTCAACTGCTTATTCTAATGCTAACAAAAAAGCTGCAACATACATACCAATAATCAACTGTTCTCAACTCGAATTGACCTGAACCAAAGCACTGGCCTAAAGTGGGTCTTGATCTATAAGTTTATAAGCCTAAATTGGCACGTTGAGCCAGCATTAACCATGAGCTTCAAAATATTTGGTCTCTATGTGAGATCTGACATGAAATTAAGGTGTCAGGATCAGACCCAAGTTTTGACCGATTTGGAATACGACAACTAAAGAGTCTCAGTGGTGATATCCCATGAGTTCACTATCAAAGTGGAAAAAAAAAATCCATCATTACATAGAAAGTGATGAGGTTAAGCTTATGCCAGTGCTGCAAGTCAAGACTTTCAACTGAACAGTACCATTTGCTCCTGCACCAGATGCAACTGTGAAAGAGAGGAAAAAATTTAAAAGAGAAAAGGAAAGCTCAGGCACTAGCTTGAGCTATTTACTAGTTTAGCAAGTTTTCTTATTTATCTCAGTGAGCTGAGAGAAACTGAGCAAAGGATTGCTCTTAACCATTTGTTTACTACCTTGTTCAGAAGGGAAGAGGGGCAGGGGGTGGAGAGGAAGAAGTATTGAGGCTCAGCACAACAGTTTCAGTACACTGTTCAAAAGCAATGCATCAAAGTTACTGACCATCATATAGCTTAAATCCACGTTCATCTGTTTCTACTTCAGACTCTGGCTGAAGGGGAAAAAAAATTTGAATATTTTCAAGGCTGCTTTTATGACCACTTTCACAGATATATACTCTTCAATTACAAACTTAAGGGTTATACACCTTTGTATCCCAATTGATTAAATTTGTCTTCAAAATTAAATAGCTGTATACAACTATTAAAATACAATACAAACACTTTATTTAATCTAGAACAACAAATTCTCCAAATCATACCTCTCAAGTTCATTAGAGCTTTACTTCAGAAATAAGAACTGCTTCACCCTCCTTAACAAAGAACTCCGATGTCAATGCAAAAGGTTTTTTTCTGTTTTGATTCGGGAAACAAATAACTACCTATTGCTGTATGGGTGTAGGGTTAACACAATAGTATCATTAACTTCATTAGCACAAAGTATCTTGAAAAATGCATCCAACATACACCCGTTTCTTATTTTAAAGGGTATCAAAGAAGACAGTAAACTTCTTTTTACTGAGTATACTCAGTGGTTTTGGCCACTAATAGTTCAATTACACCAGTGCTCATTTTATTTTTCTTTCTCATGAAGTTACCATTATTTTAAGCAGCATCAATTTGAAAAGTTTATCAATAGGAGAACTGAAAAGAGAAGAAATGATACTAAAATCTACTTAAGCCTACTTTTACCTATCAGGTCTTTCCATCAATACTGTTACCTTAAAGAAGTCATCTTGAGAGATTATATCACAGTTGGGAAGCATTTTCTTAAGCTTTTCTGCCAGCGTTGTTTTCCCCCCATTTGTTACACTGAGTTAGAAAACATAGTAAAAACTGAATCAAGACAAACATCTATCTTTTAAACATATGTACAAGCTCACACACACATTTTATATAGTTAGGGTAAACCACAAAGCCACAATCTAAAACCCCCAAAACTTTATTCACACTAAATACTCTCTACATCTATAAATATTCTGGCAGGTTCCAACAGCTTTCTGACAGTAAATCTAGCAATGCCAAGAAAGAGGTTAGAGAGAGGTGGTACTGGAGATCTCCAACAGAGACAGGAACAATTTCTTAAGAGTTACATGCCATAAAATGAGGCAATTACATGTTGTATTTGTAATCTATTTTCAAAAAGTATCCATTCATAAATTGAAGTGACATGACTTCATTCTGAACGGAAGACCAGTCTTGAGCTGTAAAGGAAATTTAATTTGCTAATACTTACCCTCCAAGGCCAATAACCAATACTTTCATAGTTTGTTTTCTCTTCAGTTCTTCCTTTTCAATGTCAAAGATAGTAGCCAGTGAAAACTTTTAATTCAGCAACATGGAAAGCAGCTATTGTATTAAGAAATACCAATTATAGATAAGACTTACTTTCCGTCCTTTTTTTCTTTTTGCAAAGCAACCGTCGGAACCTCAACTGCTTATTCTAATGCTAACAAGAAAGCTGCAACATACATGCCACATCACAGATTTCAATGTGTTTTACCTTAGACAGTATTATAAGCATTTGGGAAGAACTTTGAGAGACTCAGTTCTATCAATGTTAATACCACAGAAGTCCCTAAAGAAAAGCACAATCACTAGCTTAAGCATTAATGGTATAAAAAAGACGAGAAGCTGCGGTGGTGAAACAAACAAAAACCTTAAAAAAAGAACCCAGTGATGTGCTGAGGAGAAAGATGTTTTAAAAATTTCATTAAAGGTTATAACAAAGAGGGGAAGAATGTTAGTTTTCAGCTGAATGACTTCCCTCCAGTTTTCCCAGTTACCCGTGCCTGCAAAGGTATGGCGTAGCAGAAGGACAGGTAGTAATGGCGCTGCTTCTCTTGGCAGCAGCACTAGTCTACAGAGTTTGTCAAACCAGTTAAACATTTGTCAAACGTTGCTTTCCAAGAGCGCACACCAATTAATAACTAACCACACACAAACACCCTGGTTTTCACCTGCTCTGTCCTCCTAGGTCACACTTAAGGAGGTAAAGCCTACGACACCTAAGACCTGAAAGGACTGAGGAGGTAACACCACCCCCCCTCCCCAACAAACAAGTATCTGCACTATACTAGAAAGAAGACAGTTGCAGGGCATCAGTATGAAAGTAAAACCATGCTATTTCTGTTAAAGTAAGTTTTATACATACACAGAGTCTGAAATAATAATATCCTTTTGCATTTGGTGCAATGAGTGGAAGTACAACTGTTTCAGAGGTCTGCTAGAAAAAGAAAAAAAAAAAAAAAAGACGACATACTGACTAGTCCAAGAGTCATCACCAGTATGATAGCCATTGCTCTACAATGCTGCTGCAACGGCAGGGGGGGGGGGCACGTTTTATAAGTTAGGACGTGAGGGTTTTCTAAAAGTATCATAAATCTCAAGTTCAATGATACATCGTATGCTTATGATATTGTCTACCTATTCAAAGACTGCAAACAGATGATCTGTTCTCAGGAAGTGGTGATACTCAGTCCCTTAAAAAAAAAACCAAAACAACCCAATGCTCTTTTCTAAAAATCATCAGTAAGGTTTGTGTTCCAGAGGATTAGCCTTTGTCCCACCAAAAATGCTATGTAACAACCTAAATAACATCTGGACGCACATGCTGAGCTTTGGACTGCAATTTACATCACTGAGTATATGAAAGTTAATCCCAGCTTAAGGCAAAAAACATCAGGCTGAAAAAAACCACCAGCTCTTCCTCCCTCCAGAGTAATGTGCAACACAAATTGCAAAGGCAAATTTGTCACCAATGCTGCAGCACAGAAATCCTAAATTACTCTACCTGGGCTCGGTTTAGCATCTTTAAACAGAACATAAACCCACTACAACCCTAACACAGAATTGCTATCACCCTATTTTTAACGGCATAGCGTAACAAAGCTCCAGCACGCGGCAACAGCCGAAGCATGCTCCCTTCTAGGCACCACCAGACCCGGGTAGGGAATGTCTCTCCCGGGCACCAAACCCACGCGCCTGGGCTGGCGGAGGGGCCAAGGGGAGCGGGCGCCGACAGCCGCAGAGCCCCACGCCTCTCCCAACAGCTCACAGCACGTCCGCGTCTCTGGGGTTAACACTTAACTTTAACCACTGCTTAAAGGCACCGGGAGGGCACCCAGAAGAAACCGTCCTGGCCGAAGGGCTTCCACGCAGGCGGAGCCCCCACCTCTTACGCCCAGCTACGGAGCTGTCTAAGGCGCGCTTACCGGGGTGGGGCGGCCCCCGCGGGGCACGAAGTTCCTGTCACACGCCCGGGACGGGGCAACTCGCAACCCACCGGTGCCGCCGGGTCACGCCACGGCGCGGCCG
>NW_008795939.1:5510681-5529636 GCF_000699145.1 Aptenodytes forsteri
CCGGCGGCCCGACCTGGCGTCCCCCGGCCGCCTCACCGGCCGCACTCGGCCGCGCGAAGTCGGTGCGGGGCGCGAAGCAGCCTGCTGACACGTGGACGGTTCTGGAGTCGGGTCGGGACTGTCAGAGCCGGGAGCCCGGCCGGGGGGAGCGGGGCAGGGCCGCCTACCCCTTCCTTTCCCCGCCCCGCCGCCATTAACCTCCGCACCGCTTGCTCGGTGTCGGCAGCGGAGGCAGGCGCTTCCGCGGCCCTAGCGCCAGCGGCCGCGCTGGAAGTGGTCGTGGAGCTGCCGTTGGTACGCAGGCATCGTGTCTGGGCGGGATCCCGCGCCTGCTCCGGCTCGGGAGAAGGTTCGAGAGTGCTCCCGGGGCAGAGCCATCGCCCGAGGGCAGGCCCCCCGTGTCGCGGCCTTGCGCAGAGCCAGCGGCTGCTGTCGAGGGGAAGGTGAAATACACAGGAAACCTTTTAACCTGTTAAGAAACAGGCGTTGAAATACTCCGAGGTTTGCCCTGTGATTGCGTGGATTAGCAATATATCGATGGATAAAAGCGATTTTGTAGTACAGTCCCATGCTACATTCTTCTTCTTCTATGGCATCCACTGCTTTCCCATGTAGGACTCCCAACGGCCAAATGCGCAATGTGTCCTTTGACATTCTGGTGCAAATGTGCACGTCACCCTTTCTAGCACTTTTAGTCATCAATGCATAAATTTTTGCTCCTGCACCCTTTTCAGGTAAATTTGGTGTAAAGTTAGTTTCAAAAAATTAATAACAATCACAGATTTTTCTAAAGATATATTGAAAAACCACTGGAACTTGCACGGTTTTAAACCTTGGAAAAGAAATGGCATCTTTCAGGTAAACATACATTCTTCCATCAAAATTTAAGCCGTTAGGTTTAGGGTTTTGGTTTTTTAAGTGAGGAATTGATCTGGAAAATGCAATTGCTGTTTATCATGTTTGCATATCATCTCCCAGTATGAAAGGTTAAATTCTTACTTTAAAGTTAAAAATTCATTATGAATGTAATTAAATAGATAAGACCAGTTGGTGTCTCCCAAAAGATGATTATCCGATCCCTCAATTTCAGTATTTTTTGCACTTAGAATAGTATTTGAAATACCAATTTTTTTAGAAATAATTAAATACATAACCTAATTGAGCATTTTAACTAGACAGCTTATAAAACAAGGTTTTAATTTGAAGTCAAGTAAGTGCGAACTGGGTTTAGACCATTTAAACCATCAGTCTCGACCTACCCACAGAAGCAAAATCTGTTAAAGCCCTCTGAATGTACAGTTTCATCCTTGGAAGAATTTCCTCTGCCCTGCAGTTTGCTAAGCCTCTTCCAAAACAGCTTCCTTGAAATGAAAAAGTCAGTAATAGAAGCATTGCTGTTGTGGACTCTCACTGAAAACCCATACTGAGGAAATCTGTGGGCTTCTGAAAGGGTGTGGTATTGCTCTTAACAGCCAAATATGTAAGAAGAGTAGATTTTTCCAGTGAAGTTGATAACTAATCTTTCTGCAAATCAGAAAACTGAGTTAAATTTAACCTAAGATTCTTAAGGATTTAAAGGCTACCAGCCCTACCTAATCTGCAGGAGCTATCAGGCTAACTCAGACGTGTTCTGTCTAATACTAGGTGTCTCTTACTAGTTTGCTGGAGTGCAGGTTTGTGGTATGCTTGATCTGATAAAATGCAGACTGCCATCAAAAGGACAGGTTCCCTACTCCCTCCACTCCCCTGCCATCCCCTTTCCATTCCAGTTAGTGACATGATAAGCTGGATTGGTGCTCTGACGTTTTATGTTAGATTATTTTTGTCTAATGAACTTGCTGAGCTGGTTTACCGCATGAGTGCTTGACACAGCAAAAGGAAATAGGTAGAAATAAATGGCTGAAGAAGAAAGAGGAAGAGAATAAGACTCTCTTGGTAGTGGCTTTCAGAGCTGATTAAGGGTAATGAGAGTAATTTTGCCAAACTCCTGATTTTTTAAGAGAAAGTCTTATGGAGGCTGTAAATTTTTTCCAACGCATTTTCAGGAATGGACTGTCTTCTAGCATACTCCAAAGTACTTCTGTAGTTGTATGTCTGGCTTTGTTTTGTCTATAATACCAGTTACGCCTATGGTACTGTCATTGAGTCCCTCAGAGTTATAGACGTTAAAAATGTGCTAATTAAAGACAGATAAATAAAGGAACTGCATGTGGTGAAATAGTTGCTACAGCAGCATAATGCTGTCTCTTTTGGTGGCTTTTAGACTGCAGTTGGTGGAATGTCTTAGTGCATTTGGTCAAGCTGTGTTAATTTTTCTTCACTGACTATTATAAGGTATTCAGTCTATAAACTGGGCTATAACCTGTGTCAGGGAACAGCAAACCTGCTTGCCTTGCTGCTGAATTGTTACAATTCAAGACAGATAGAATAGAAACCAAGACATTGGTTGCTGTAGTCTTTTCCTTTGTGTTCAGGGGGGAAAAAAAAGTGCAGGCTAGATAGAGATGGAAGGAGATACAGCAGGTGGCAGGGAAGTGAAAATATTTAGTGAAGTAAATATTCATCCTTTCTAAAACAGTGGCTGTTCACTGTTCATCAGAGGGGTGTTGGATATTAGAGTTGGATGGCTAGACAGTGCTTTAAAAACATGGGGGGAAAAAAAGGAGGTGCGAAGGGACAAAACCTAACTAGCTATGGCGTTAAGTGCGGTTTTCTTCAGTACCTGAGAGCATTTTATCTGACAGAAGGCTCTTCAGTTAACCCTGTGGCATGCACAGCATATTAGGATTTCAGTTACAGAGAGATGGTTTTGACATCAATATATTTTAGATAATAATTTGATATGTTTGTCAACACTTGAGCTAGTGTTTTGGGGTCTGTGGTTAGCCCTTGAGTAAGGGCTCATGATTGTTTTTAGAGGCTTTAGAAGGCTTTTAATTGCTAGTGTTTTGAGACTTTTGTTTTAAACAAGTGCCTAGCTTTGCTTCTCTCTTGGGGCTCTGTATTGTTTTCTAGCTGTATTTTCTATTTAGACTTGCTATTGAAGATACAAAGGAGTGGAGTGGGAGTTGAAAATAGCAGAAACTTTCTTCTCTGTCAGCATTATGCAATGGTAGGGTTTCCCCTCCATCTTTCAAAAATTCGATTGATGTCTCAAACTACACTGTTCTTTGCAGAGTTCATAAACCTCTTAAACATTCTGTGTTGGATGTTAATCCTATTTACAAAAGTTACTTATTAAGTCCTTTGAACTTGACAAGCTATATTGGCTTCTGCTAGTTGTCTCCTTGAACAGTGATCTCTGTCTGATTATGCATTTTTGCTGAGAGCCTTACATAGTGTGCAGCAACAGCTTTTGGGGAGATGAAAGTGGTATATTAATATTTTAAAGAAACCTTACTTTCATATTCTCCAGATAGAGTAAGGTTTGTTGATCCTGGCCTAGAGTCCACACAACAGTTACATTTTATGGAGAAAGACCAGTCCTTGTCCCAAAGAAATGACAGTTTTAAATTATTCCAACTGAGAGAAAGGGAGGCAGGAGGAAACATAACACGTAACATAAAGGGTTACTACCTTAAAGTAGGTCTGTTGACTTTGCAGCCGCTAGTAGCTGTCACAGTTAAAAACAGGATTCTGAACATAAATATTAAGTTTGAATCACAATCAAGTTCACGTTAACTCTTAGGTAAAGTAGGAGCTGTGACAGCATTCACAGGAGCAGACGACCTGCATTGAGTCACATGCCTAAGGTCTTAGCAGTAGGCTTAAATGCAACTTAGGTTGTGGTGGTTTGGATTCCTTCTGTAGTCAAAGAAAGGTTTCTGTTAGCTAGGAAGATGTGAGCATGTGAATGTGGGGAGTTATGCTGTGGTCGTCAGCTCTAAGGGAAGAAAAATATCAGAGGAACAATTAAACATTTCCATGTCCGATTTCAACATGAATTTTAAACACGAAATTCTGACCCCAAAACTTCTTCTTACTGCAAGATGCTGGGGCCACAAACAAGCTTCCTGCAAATGAAAGCATTCTGTGTATTTGGAGAAATAAAATCAGTAAGAAGTAGAAGATTTCAGCAACAAACTGTGCCAGACAAAATTCATTTGTGAAATTGTGTTCACATACGTCTTCTGTGAGAATATTCTTAATTCTGATTTTCTGTAAACAAATGCTGTTTGTTCCTTCCACTCCAGATACTGACTGGTGCAGTCCATGATTGTTCCTGGGCTAACCCAGTTTGTCATCTACGCTGGCACCAGTCTACCCTTTGCATTCTTTCAAACATGTCCCTAAACAGATTCCTAGGCTTTTTTGTTTGTTTGTTTAATACACCCTCTCCCCTTCCTCCCCTCTGATTTGTATGCCCTATGTTCACTTCCCCTTTCTAACAAGCACTACTTAGAAGTGGAAGATGGTTCTCTAACCAGTGGGGACTCCACTTTTTTCTGTTTGAGTTGTCGCAATCCTTAAATGCTGTGTTGTACTCTGTTGTGTCTCTGTGCAAGATCCTGTGAGCAAAATGCCAAAATACAAGCTGCACTTCTGTAAAATATGTTTCCACTACTTTTATTCCTGCTTGAAGGTCTGGGTGTAAAGCACTTTATTTTCCAGTTCCTGAGAAGCCAGAAAAAAATGTTTCAGTCTAGCCATAATGTCCTTCTAATAAATTTGCATGTCCCCTAAAAGACATGCAGATCATAACGTGAACATCTCTTTGCTTACTAAAGCAAACTGCAAGCATATCACAAATTATTCTGATCTGCAGCTTACCTTTGATATTGTGACTTGACCAAAAGATTGTCACTTTGAATTGCTGGTGTTGCCAGGTTCTGTAATTCCTTTGCAGGTTCTTAGGCCAACATTGAGAAAACAAACACGCTGTCCTTTTGCCACCATGCTTTCTGTGAGGTCAGGCAGAAGATGCCTCTTGCTTCCTTCAGAGAAATTCATCTGAACGTGTATCAAAATTCATATTCCCAGTTATATATGGTCTGGGAGAAGACACTAGGACCAGCATAGGCCCTGGAACATGCAAACTGTCCTTTTTCTTCCCTACATCCCAAATCTTATGCATATTTTCTTTTTGGTCCATTTGTTACAGGTGGGGATTCAAATTAGTTGTTTTCAATCAAGTTGGTGCTGGAGAGAGTACCTGATTCTCAACCGCTTCTGTGCAGCCTTATGAGCGCAAGGAGGAGGATGGCTGATGACAATTAGCCCAGGATTAGCTTGAACCCTTATAGGAGTTGAGAGACTTGAAGTTTTCTAATTTATCCATAGATGACCACGGCCAATTCTGATTTTCTAGAGCACAGAGATGATCCCTTTCGCTGCGTTGCAGGCACTGATAGTGCTTTGTGACACCCAGTGAGTCTGTTTATCTAAAGTAAGTTAATTATTCTGATTTTTATAGTAGTCTGGAGCTGCTCACTCTAAATATAGCTAACGAAAAGATGCTGCATCAAGATCAATACCTGATTTATAGAACCTTGTTTGCATCAATGAGATTTGATTGTGTCTGTCTATGGCAGGCAAAGCAGGGTGTGAAATGCTAACAAAAGACTCCTGTCAGTCCACTGGGGCCAAGCCTTGGTAGCTCCTGCGAATGTTGGCTTACTGCCATGATTATTTTCTTAACTAAAATAAATGGCTCTTGCACCAAGTACTTTTTTTGGTTGAGGAAGTGATATAAATTGACAACTAATGAAATTGCTTTCCCTCCCCTTTGGTGCTGGAAGTTCAGCTTATGTATTAGTAATGTATTAGTTCTCAATCCTACATGAATCTTAGAATGTGGTTCACAGTGGAGAGATGGTAGTAAGGGAGAGCACAGGAGGTCCTCAGGCGCTTTCTAACTTTTTGCTTATTCCAAAGGACAGCCACCAATGCAAGCTCTAAGTCTGTCTGCATGCCTAGGGATGGGCATTGCTAGATAAAAGTACTTCAAGTGATTACAGGTACTCATGTGCCTAGTAAAATACAATTTGTCGGTATTTGCAGAACAGGGATTCAAGTTTAATCTGCCCTTTGCGTCCTTACATTTTGTTATTTTAAATCATCTAGCATGCATTAAAATCATCATTTGCATTAAAATTTGGCACAAAAAATTGCCATGCCAAGTGCTAACGTCCTGTTGTTCTTAGCTCTTAAAAGCAGCGACATAGTCAGACTTAATGTCTGTTTATCAAGAAATATTTAAAAGATTGGTGCCAGTAATGAGTAGTGTTTAACTCCCATATAAGGTGCTGTAAAATTAACATTAACCAGACCTGCAGTTCTGTAGATGCAAATCTGTACTTCATATTTCATCACAGGAAAATGTTTTAGAATGTGTTGTGCTGTGTGTGACACCACAGCTTGACATTTGGGGAAGTAACTCTCTGTTTCAGTTGTATAGAATTAAAAAAAACCAACCACAAAACACAAAAAAACCCAACCATGAACTGCCTTTCGTTTAAGCAACATTTCAGCAATACTTTTATAAGCATCAGTGTTTCCATGCTTCTTTTCCTTCCCTTAGGGTGTGATAGCTTTAGAAAACCTGTTGACACAGATGCAGTACATTATTGCAGGAAACACAGACGATGCACACAAATCTATATTTCTTGCTTTTCCCTGTCTTCTGCCGTCTTCTCATTTCCCCTTTTAATATTTCTTATTCTTCCCCTTTGTTGTCCGTTTCCTCCTTTTGCTTACATAAGATCTTGAAAATTGGTGGGTGATGGTTAAAGTCATCAGTGTGCATTTCTATCTTGCATTTTTCTTATATCTATGTAAGAAAGCCTAGGAGAAGGGACAGTGCTCTGTCACCCATCCTGTTTTGTCATTGCTTGTTCTTTTTTTATTTTTCTTTTCTTTTTTTTCCGTTTGAATTTTCCCTCTGCTTGTTCTTTTTTTATTTTTCTTTTTTTTCCGTTTGAATTTTCCCTAGCTACAGTTCAGACATTTCATTCTGAAGCTCTTAGATCTAGGACACATATACTGTCTACTGTCCTTGTTCATCATTTTCATAGGGGTAACGAACAGAACAGAGGTTTCATCCTTTTTAGCTGTTGCCACAATGCAGTTATTTAGTTTCTGAGGGAAAGGTCTGAGAAGCATTGGACCTTTTACGTCTAGGAAATGGCTGTTGTGTAAGAGAGAGAACCAGTAAAGCCAAATTGAAATTGTATGGTGTTATTAAAAAATAAGATCTGGGAGGAGCATGGGATACAGTTACAAATTGGAAGAAAAATCATATATACAGTGTCTACATGCATTCGGCAATCTAGAAAGTTTAGACGGATTAATTTTATGGTTATACTTTTACATACACTTAGCCCCAGAAAAGCCTGAGACAGAGGACTACAGAAATGTTTTGCTTAGTAGTTATGCCTTGGTAAATACCACTTCATAAACATGTGCTGTGGCATGGCTTTTGCTAGGGAATATGCAGAGGTATTTGAAAACATCTTTTAAGAGCCACTCCAAGACTGTGGGGTGTGCTGCAAAATGGCAGCTTATACAGTTAAGTACCATCCTCCTTTCTCAAGCCTTTCAGCGTATATGCATTTAGACTGACATTTCTAAAGCCCTTAAGTTAACTTTCTAAAATTAGATCACTATTATGAGTAGGCTTTTAGATACTGGGGTAACAAAGACTACATCTAGCAAAAAACAGGCAAAAAAATTTCTAGCAATGGTTCTTTACAGAAAGGCAAAGGCTTATTCTTGAGACATAAGGAAACCTACTGTCTCATTACTCAGTTCTCCCCGTATAATATACTACACAAGATTTTGTGTATGCACACTTTATTGTACAGTATTAACCTTTGGCAGTAAGTTCATCAGTTTCTCTGAGGATACAAAATAGCCTGGGCTAAGTGTGGTCTAAGTAATGCATTGTCCTGATGGACCAAACACTGCTTCAACCACAAATTAATCTATATAAACATATAAAGTATAGTGTAAGAACCTGAAATACAGCTACATGCTTAAGATATTTAAAAGTAAACAAACCTACATACTTAAGACTTCAGATATTTAAAAAGAAACCAATACAGAACAGTCTGCATAATTAATTTCTCCATTGAGTTCAGTGGACTTCAGCAGTTGAGCTAATAAAATTATGCAAGATACATGTTTCTTCTTCTGTACTCATCTTACACTTTCTGCTTGGTGCTCTTGAAATGTACCTTTATTGAATTTTTTTAAAAAATGTTTATAAGGATGCTTCTTTTGCAGTTTATGCAATTAAATTTGTACCTCTCTGCATTAAGGTTATCTTTTGTTGACTTGGATGCTGCTGATAGTCTCTTCAAAACTGCCCTAAAATAAACGTTGCCCACTTAGTGGAATTTTAAACACTATAGCTTGTTTTAAGCATTTGAACAGAACACCATGTCAGTTGTACATTTCATAAATAAGACTTGGTCACTATTTGTCGTTTTTCTTAAATGCAATGATTTCTGTGCTACTGCATTATTTTCCTAATTAGTAATGAGTACAAGTAAGTACGAGAACACATTGCAGACGTTGGTCACTGTTTTGTTTCTTTATTCTTTCCTTAATTCTGTATCACTTGACAAATCTGATATTATTAATAAAAATATATACAACGTACGAGTATGTGTGGATGCATATGACTGAAACTACGCTTTGCCTCAGGAATGGATGGCAACACTTCAGTTGACTTGGTGAACTATGAAGACCATGTTAGGTGTGCACAAGAGGCAGCTTACATCAGTTGGCTGATGTAAGTCAGCTGATCAGTTGGCCCATTTCCTTCAGAACCCATGCTGCTGGGTCGAATCTTTTCATCATGTTTTTCATTGACAGAAGCATAGCACAAATTCATTCAGCAAGCAGCTTTAAGGGCTAAGGAAAGGAATTTATTTGGATTTGAGGGCTGTATGTGTATGCTGTGTTTAGAAGGCATGATACTGATACTGTTTATTTTTTCTTTTTTAGGGCAGGTTAAAGTGTTCAGGGCCCTGTATACATTTGAGCCCAGAACGGTAAGTACATCTAGATTTTAGGGTTTTGAAAAGCTTAATTTTAATCTTGTCTGTAATAATGTTTCTTCAGTTCTGCTAGGGTTGGCCTATTAGACTTACTGTACTATGTTTTCAATGAAAAAGCCTGTTGATGGATATTTGTTCTTAAGGTGACTAAAACTGCCCGATTAATCATCACTCTCCTTTAAGTCCAGCTCTTTTTAAAAGCAGCATGCTTTCTTCTCTAGTATCAGTTACCTGCAGTCTAAGATCAGCGATCTAAGTGATTTTTTTTTCTTTTCTTCTAAAGGCAACAAAGATAATTGAGAACTAAGAGATTTGATGAACTGGGACCAACCAAAAAGGGGATGGAATTAACAAACACAAGATATATTTCACTGCTTTTTTTGCACAGTGCTCTGTTGGAAAGGCCACAGTCTTTTTCTTTAGCTGTCAGGAAGGTCACATCCAAAAAGTTAGCTGTAGCCAAGTCAAACTACAGTATGAAAGACTGTGAGGCTGTTGTCTAGTTGCTAAAGAATTTGAGTTATTGTTCTTTTGAAAGAAGAGCTGAATGTACTCTGCTTTATCCAGGTATTTGTTTTACCTAAGTACACACATACACACATTCAGATTTTTGTTTACTCTTCCTTTTTTAATTTTTTTTTTTTTTAAAGCCAGATGAACTGTACTTCGAAGAAGGAGATATCATTTACATCTCTGACATGGTGAGTCTAAGACATCCCATACAGACTGAATACTTCTGAGATGCAGCATATCCCTTCTAAAATATTTCCCCTTTTCTCTGCAGAGTGATACAAATTGGTGGAAAGGAACTTGCAAAGGGAGAACTGGACTCATTCCAAGCAACTATGGTAATGTCTAGAATATTTTCATTTGGTAAGATCATTCACAATCAAAGGAAATCACTAAGTAAAAATAACTGATACACTTATGTTCAAAAACTGATCACAGTATTGGCATTTAACAGTCCTCTACCAGAGTATTTCAGAATACATCTGCAATATCAGTCACCACTGTATATCAGCAGTGGACAGGCTGTCTTACGTTTTTATGACCTAGAGACAGCCTGGGTTTGCCAAGTGTTCATGTTTCTGGTTGTGTAGGTAACAGCAATGGATGTTCTCAGTTTTGAGGGGAAGAACACTTGGATCTAAAGGATGGTTTTACAGATGTCACATGAAACTGATAGGCTTGTATTCTTAATACACTCAATGAACATGGTGCAGTTTTTAAGATCTTCTAATTAGCAGTATCTTGGCTATATTCCTTCAGTCTGTACGTTGCCTTTTTTTTAAGCAGACCTAAGGATGGACAGCCGCAGCCTTTAGTAGCTTTGAGATCAAGAAGTCTGACACAGCGTGAGGTGGCTTCTTAAAGAGATAGATAATCACTACTGGAATTGTTAAGTAAACCTGCATATAGACAGGAAGCTAAAGCAGATTGTGAGCAGTTCTGTAGACCTCCTTTGATTTCCGCCCCCACACACACTTAAGAAATAGGACTGGTTTTTTTGCCATTTGTTGCTTTTTAATGAATATATTCAGCCACAGAAAACATTGTTTTCTTGGGGATTGCACCACATTAAATATCCCACACCTGTTTGGACTGAATAGAAATTGCTTTTTCAGATTCAACTAAAATAACTTGGAAAAGCCATGAGTACAGACAACACAGCCCAATTCTTCCAAGTCCTCCTGGGAAATGTAGGCAGAGTAGCAGTGTCACATGACAGATTGCATCAAAACTGCTAATACATTAGTAACTGTGGTTGCTTCATGTTGTCCGTTCTTCACTAGGAGACATGGTAGCAATGCTGTGATTCCCTGCCCTGATTTGTAGTTAGCAGAAATACATGAATAGAAACCTATGGTGCAGTTATTGAGACCATGGCATCAAATTTCACTTTGGTTTGTGACTTCCAGACTGATTCTACTCTTGCCATCTGCCAGAGGTGGTCACTCTTATATACAAGAAGAATAGTTTACACATGCTTACCCACACTCAAATTTCTATTGAACATTAAAATGTGTTATACGTAAAATAAACCCAACAACTTACTAATTCGGTTTGTGTTCCTAGTGAGATCATTTGGAAAAGTTGCTTCCAGAGTGCTTTACTGAAAAGTTATCTGAGCAACAGTTTAACTTCCATTTTAGGCCGCGTGGGGGTGTGTAGGGTGGTGGTGTCTCTGTCTGCACATTTGCAAAAATTTCATGTGTAAGCAGAACAGAAGGCTCTGCAGACCCTAAGAACGAAGAGTACCAGGAACGTGTCTTCTGATTTAGACAAACTCTGCAAAATCCCCAAAGGCCTGCTTCTGCTGGTTGCCACCATTAGGACTGCCTAGGTTCAGTCTTATCCATTGAAACACTCTGATCTCCCGTGCTCTTCTACAACCTTTTGGCAAAAGGTGGAGACAGACCTGAAACTAGAGTCTCTGGTGGGGTCTTGTGTTCCATCTGTGGCTTGAAGGAACACGTTTGAAAAGACTGTGAATAGAAAAGCTGATGAAGACAGAATCAGTGTTATCTGCATTAAAAATACTTATTACTGAACTGACAAGAATTTTCTAAAGACAAAGTTATTTTTAGGCTTTTGAGACAGTAGTGTTAGTGTTAATGCTTTCTGCTGTGCACAACAAGCACGGCTCAATACGAGTAGCATGTCTGCTTGTGTAATGGCTCTCTGCTCTGGGACTGGCTTCTCCCACTCTGCTTTAGGATTCTGTTCACTGCACAAATTTTTTTAAACTGAAATATCAGAATCTAGCATTTGCGTTTCATTTTACTCACAGCTAGAGAGATAAGCATGTGAAAACTTGCAATTACAAGCATTATGGGAGGAATACACACAAAAGTAAGAAAAGATCTGAATAAGCCACAACAGTCTTGAGACTTTTATTTCTGGTAACTGACGTACGTTATATTTGCCTGCATTGCATCTGACTGCAGTAACAGTTTGATCTGAGGAACACGCTTTCACATTCTCCCTGCCTCCTGTAACAAGCAATAGTGCAAGGGCTTGGAGAGCCTACTCATCTCAGATTGTACACTCTCCTACTTGCCTGTACCCTTAGTAGTCACAGGGTTTTCCACCTAAAAAAGTTTTTAAAAAAGAGTTTCCAGATCATGGTCCCTCTTCCAACTGTTTCACAGTACTGTTCAGTTCCTTTTTGCTGTTGCAACAGCACAGTGACCAGGAACTGTTTGCTGCTCCTCTTTAGTAAAACCTAAAGCTTGTGAGATGAAGAAAAGGTCTACAGAAGCCTGAACTTCAGTCTGCCCGTCACTACATTCATTGTTTAAGCAGTTTTGATTTGCAGACCTCCTGCAAGTTTTCTAGGGAAAATAAAAAATCTCCATAAAACAAATAGGAAGCCTATTGACAGTGGATTTTTTTAGTTACCCTTTACAGACCCCTTGGAAATAATTAACTCGTAACTACAGATGGCAAGGTGTAGGTTGAAAGCCTAGCCACACGCAACTGCTCAAAATCATCTTAAAAGTGTAGAAAAGGAAGTAACAACCGAGATGAAATATTGCCAGATTCCTGGTGGCTTGCAACCACTGATCAATTTGATGCTATTCTTTGAAGTTTTCACAAGCTCTTTTCTGAATTGCTTTCCCATACACAGGAAATTGAAGTGCATCTGACTAGTCCATCACTCACAAATCCCCTTTCACATTAGAATCAAATATGTATTACTGGTTCTTCTGGAATAAATCAAAGTTTTATTTCCACACAGGTGTCAAATATCTGTTCAGTTTCAGAAGTAGTTAGAATTTACTCTCTCTTTCATTTCAGTGGCAGAGCAAGCTGAGTCTATTGATAACCCACTGCATGAAGCTGCCAAACGTGGTAAGTGTGATTTGGGTTTTAGTTGTGTAATGCTAAAGGATGATTTGTTTGTTTTCTGTGAAAATAATATATTTAGAATGAAGATGTCCTGTCTGTTTTGGTTGTCTGGTATCTTGAACCAGTTATCTGGTAAGTTTTGCAGCTTTCAGAAGCTGAGCTGGTTTACAGCCTGGTAGAATTGCTGCTCTGTGATTGTATACACAGAAAAAGAGTTTGGTATCATCCATTTAACTACGTAGGGATCTAAAGGTCTTCTGGGAGTGGAAGAAAAGATGTCTGGTATGACTTGGACTGGTTGTTTTATGAATTATAAGTGTTGCTGCTAATCACTTTTTCTCCTCATAAGTTCATAGAAGGACTGACACCCTTCAGAAAGAATTACGTGCCTTTAATGGTTCTGTTAACTTTACAAAGAAAAAAAAAAATCAAAACTGAATTTGTCTTTCAGGCAACCTAAGCTGGTTGAGAGAGTGTTTGGATAATCGAGTTGGGGTCAATGGCTTAGACAAAGCTGGAAACACAGCTCTGTACTGGGCATGCCATGGAGGCCACAAAGGTATCGGAGAATTAGTTTGAAATTACTGTTTTCTGGTTTTCTTGATTTGCTTGTTACACTGGTTGCTAAAATTGCAGTACTAAATAATAAAGCCAGGATTTTTATAATGTCATTTTAGCTTTCTTAAAAGAAAAGTCAAAGCTAGAAGGGAGGTTCAGCTCCATGAAATGCTGTGTGTTTTGTTGTTGCTGTTGAAGCAGGCATTCTAATCAGCGTAACTCTTAGAAGCAGAGTGGGAAGAAGGACAGACCAAAAGGAAGTGTTGTATTGTTTTGAGTATTTTATGCACTAGCATTTCTTTGTGACTAATGGTTGTTTGCTCAATGCGGTCTGACTGTTACAGATTTTCATTAGCCAATTGGATCGCTCTTTCATTGAATCTTAACCGAAATTTATACTATGAATGCAAAAAAACCTACTTTGTTTCCACTAAATTTTTCTTTTTATTCCCCCCCCCCCCCCTGCAGATATAGTGGATGTTCTGTTTACCCAGGCAAACTTAGAGTTAAACCAACAGGTATGTTAAACCAACAGACCCTTACAATAGAGGTGTGATGTTATTCATCCTTGGTACAAACTGAAAGTTTTTTTGCTGTATTTTAATCCTGTTGCTTTTTCCTTTAACTCCACAGAACAAATTGGGAGACACAGCTTTGCATGCTGCTGCATGGAAAGGTTATGCAGATATTGTAGAGATGCTGCTGGCAAAGGGTAATGATCTTCACCAAGGTTTCAACAATCTTGTGTGGCAGACTAGCTTCTTGAATGTTTATTAATCTGTATTTTTTTTTAACTGTTTTCCTATAACCCAGGTACAGTCCTTAGTCAGCTTACCTGCCTGACTTTATAAGCCTTGCAGAAAATTCTGGCAGCTGTTTGGAAAGCAGACATCTCACCTGCTCAAGATAATTTCATCCTGCTTTGCAGACAAAATTAGGCACTTAACCCCAGAACAGCACTGACATCTGCTTCCTGGAAAGGGAGAGCAGCAAGCAAGTTCCCTAGCCAACTGTAGCTTATGGAAGTGCATCCATAGCTTTTAGTCTGCTTCAGAGCAGTCCACAGATGAGATTCCCTTGTCCATTACTGTTCTACCCATGCTACTGAAACTCGTATCGTAATACCATTGCTCAAGAAATAGCTGGCACAGTGATTCATGATGAAAATTTTCTATTATAAAGGGGCAAGAACAGATCTGAAGAACAATGAGAAGAAACTGGCTTTAGACATGGCAACCAATGCAGCTTGTGCTTCCCTGCTTAAGAAGAAACAGAGTGCAGGTATTTCTGACACTTTGTTGTTCTGATACATTTTTCCTTTTTAGAGGACACTTTTTGACCAAATAGCAATATGTTGATAGCCATAAAAACCAGTTGGGAGCTACATGGGCTAAGAGTTGTGTTTGGAACAGTTCGCTTGAGAGGGTTAGTTCAACAGAGCTATGATAGAGACCTGTGGTTTATCGCATTTAGTGTTGCTGACTCCACACAAAATGCCATCTTGTGTCAGCAAGAGGCAAAAGAGTTCAGAAGATGTAGAAATAGTAAGGAAATGGAAGACAGGCCCTTCAGAGTGGAGAGACAGAAAGAAAGCAAGGATGGAAACAACTTTAAAAGCAGTATACCATAAGGGACAGAGAGTGTGAGAGTAAAACGATGTGGTATGTTCCCCCTTACGCCTGTCTGTTCCTCCAAACTAAGCCAAACAAACACCAACAGACACTCCTCTTTTATTTTCTTACTGCTCATTTTTAAAATTTCTTATTCCTATGTCTCTCTTGAGTGGCTTTCTAATAGAGAAATAAAGAAAGAATGCTTTCAGGTGTTTATCAGAATAGTCTTACTGCAGTCTTACTGCCTCCCACATGTGTTCATCTCTCCTAATAGCACAGTGTCCATGTACGAAAGTGTTAAAGAGATATAAGGCTAATTTAAAAAGCTGAACAAAGACTGAATTGTTCAGTATTGCATAATTAATGTTACCTGTAGCTTTCAGGAGGCTGAAGTTAGGGTAGAAACCCTAGGTGAATTACACGTGAAATGAGAAATTACTTAAAAACACAGGCAGAGTTACAGCTTGTATCAGTGGTGTAATCAGTCTAGCAACTGTATTGTCGCAGGGCTGACAAGAACAGAGGGAGTGCTAAGCTGTGGGTGGTTAGCGGTTATAGGAATTAAATGGTGACATAGCTGACTGCAGCTTTGGAAGGCCAAGAAGAGCAGTGGCAGCAAAAATACTGTCCAGCTTTTTGATAGAGGTAATATCAGGATTTCCCAGAAAATCTTGACAAATTATTTCCATCGGTTTTGACTCTGAAGAAAGCAGTTGTAACAAAGGGCAGAATTTATTCTGTTTCCATATTTTTTTCTGTTGTAAATTAATCCCTGTTAGGAGCACTTATTTCCTCTTAGCCTGTCAATCGTAGGCACCTGGTACAGGAGTATTCTCTGTTCTAATGTCCCTAATAATTGTATTAATGTTTAATTTTCTAATACTATGTAACTTTACTTCTGGTGCATTTGAATGTTTAATTTTCTGATACTATGTAACTTTACTTCTGGTGCATTTGCTGCACTCCCTCTAAATAAATTTTGCTTCATGGCTGACTGCTTTTTTCATCCTTAGTCACTTCATCTATCACCAGTCTCTGGTACTCTTGCACACTATCTTTTCTTGTTTGCCTTGATATAAGAGCTGATGTTCTCAGTCTGACTGCAATTTCAGTATTATCTTCCTTGTTTGTTTTTCTGTCTTAATTTGGCCTTTTATAATCTCTGTGACACCACTGATCTGTATACTTTTCTTGTATTTGGGTATTTTTTTGGTTATTTTTATTAATTTCATTCTGTGTCTATTGATTCTACATTTCAGTATTTCCGCTGTCTGTGAGTGAAACGATTATTCTTTTTCAGAGATTCAGTCCTATATCAGTAGTCTTCCTGTCCCCAGTTTCAAATCTGTTCCCATTTAGATACGGCATCTATCATAGTCCGTCTATAAAACATTTTGTTTTATCCAAGGAAGCTTACTTTGCCTCCACTTAAACATTCAGTTTTGTGTTTTATGTGTATATACACACATTCAAATGTCATGATTGCTAAAGTATATTCTAAGAAATGAGAGTTATTAAAATCCTGTAATAGAAATGCAAAAAGATTGTGTCGTTTGTGCTCCTGAATGGGGGAACAATTGTTACACAGAAGAAATGGGATTTGTCCTTTCTTGAAGTATGGCCCCGTTAGCACAAGGCTCTACAATTTCTTTCTTTTCTTTCTTTTCTTCCTTTGCTGCTGTTCCTACTCAAAAAGGAAAAAAAAATTTTTGTCTTAGATTTCTTTTATCAAAACAGTTGAGCAGGTCAGTTTTAAATTTACTCATTTTTATTCTTCCACTAGTCTAGGATTATCATGGTTATCACTTCTGTGAATTATGTCAGTCTTGTTAAGTCTGCACCTGATATTTTTAATACTTTGTTTTAATATGTTATTGCAAAGCTATGACTGACTAGGATCTTGTGATTCCTGGCTCTCAGTAGTACAATATAATATACATTATATATAATCCATATTCCTGTTCCCATATATTTGAAAATCTGTAGGCAAATAATCACCTTATCACAAAAAAAACATGCTGTTTATCTTTGTACAGTCCCAAAGATAGATGTAGTTCTCCAGGCACTGCTGCACATCTGGTGAATATACTTTAATACTCCTGTTTTCTGATTACTATCCTTCAAAAGCAAAAGCTCATAAGATCTGAGAAATATTTATTCAGGAAAAAACATAGGTGAGAAAGGAAGAAGGGGAGAGAATAGATGGAATGCGTTTGATTTTAAGCAGAGAATGGCAGCCAGCTAGGCACTCAGAATAAAACCATAGAGGCTCTTCCACCAAGTCACCCATCCTTTCCTTTGCGATTTAAAGTAATATATACAGAAAATAGAATTAAAGAGTTCCAGCTCTGCTGTACAGGTTCCAAGGAGCCAGAAGATGGCTCTTGAAGGTCACGAACAGACTAAATCTCGTATGTAGGAGATGTGGTTACTGGCTTAGCCCTGCCTTTGAGATCCAGATCTACAGCCCCACCTGTGTACCCCTAACATCTCTAACTGATAGAGGAATTGGGTTTCTCAGATGCTGGTTTGCAAACATTTCAAATGTGAGGCTTTTTCTGGTTTTACCCTGGATTAAGAGAGCGCTTTGTTTCTTTCCAGGTACAGTCCGAACATTAAGTAATGCAGAGGAATACCTCGACGATGAAGACTCCGATTAGGTTTTTCCATTCAGCCTAAAGAACTATAACTTGCATTGCTTATGTCATTCCCAAAACATATCTTTACAACTGTAAAAATATCTTACTTAGAGTATTGCAGTCTTCCAATATAGCATATAAATGAGAGAGTGAAATCATGCTTTCCAAAGGAATAATCTTCATGTGTGCCAGAACATGCTGCATTTTAAATCAGAATTCCTTTGGAATTATCTCGCAGAGGAAGTGTGGCATACCCTTATCGTTCAATGGGCAGAGGACCATCTTCTAAACTCACAGGTTTCATCTCAGGCCTTCCCAGCAAGTGCCTTGCATCTCTGGAATACACTCCTCAACCTGAAAGGTCGCTTTGGGACAGCAGGACACCATTGCTAACATTTCCCAAAATATCCCTGGATATAGGTTCCTTTGTGCAGTTAAGATAATACTGGCAGAGTCAGTACTGGCTGACAGGCATGAATGGAGATGCTGCTATAGAGAGTGACCATCTTTTGCCCACATGGAGCCAGCAAGACAAGGTTTGATTTTTTTTTTTTTTTTTAATTGGTCCCCCCTCCCCCCCTCCTTCCTGTACCCCTCTAAGTAAGGGGTAGAATGACATGGGATGATCTGCCCCTGGATGCTTTTGTCTTCTCTATTGCTACAGGCCCAATCCCTGAAATGTAAACTCAGGTGATGTGCTTGCTTAAGTCAGTTTTGCTTGAGAAATACACTTAATTTTGGACTCGGTGACTTGATTATTTTGCTTTTTGAAGTGCATTATGCTGAAACTATTTGTAGTGAAAGGAAGACAGAGTATTTTTCTATTTATCCTGCCTAAAATTTTTTTTTACTGATCTCTTGCTTTTATTTTTTAAAAGTGTTCTTATATTTTGTGCTAAATTACCTCAAAGCTTAAGTGTGTTGGAAGGAATGAGGGAAGATGTATATCAAATATACCACAGGTATCTTTAGAAGAGATATCTGAAGCTGAATAAACATTTTAAAAATTTATTGCTTCTTCCTGTGAATTAAAGAGAACTAAAAAATAAATTGAGCCACTTTCAAGCTTCCCTGCAGAGTTAAAAAGTAAGTACTTCCTTGAGATTGCTTGAATAGCTGCAGCCAAATATTGTACCCTTCTGAGGGATGCTTCCTTACTGTGATGGTAAGAAAATGTTACAAGTATTTGAGATGTGATCTCATTTTCAGTTTTTGTTGCTAACTTCCATATTAGCAACTTTGACAGATGCAGACACAGCAGTCTGTGATACTTAAAAAAAAAAAAAAAAAA
>NW_008795939.1:5529696-5554815 GCF_000699145.1 Aptenodytes forsteri
CTGGTCTTCTTTACAGTGTTAGACACCCCAGTTATTTATATTTAAAAAAAAAAAAAAAAAAAAAAAAAGCAAGCTCTTGTGAAAGATTGGGGATAAATGAAAAGCTCTTGTGAAAGATTGGGGATAAATGAAAAGCTCTTGTGAAAGATTGGGGATAAATGAAAAGCTCTTGTGAAAGATTGGGGATAAATGAAAAGCTCTTGTGAAAGATTGGGGATAAATGAAAAGCTCTTGCGAAAGACTGGGGATAAATGAAAATCACACTAAGTATTTTAGAGATTAAAAGAAGTCTAGAGCACTCCAACATCCCACTTCTAAAAATATATTGAACTAGGTTTTTGTGTTTTTATTATCTTGGAAAGAGCTAGGTACAGGTAAAGCTTGTTAAATGAGCACTTACCAAAGAAGGCAGCGTTTGATTGACCAGAACTGTGTAAGATGGAGGCATTGCACAAATAGTCATCTGCAGATATAATTCTAAACTGTTCAAGTGTTAAAACCATAGAACAAATGTTTTAGCCCTATGAAATGCTGTGGTCAACTGAACAGTGATGTTTTATTTTGTGTGAACTTGAAGATCCTAGAGGGGAAGAAATAAAAACCAAAGCCACCAAGTTTTTCTCTCTAGCTTTCATTGGAACAATTGTTTAACATGGCTCAAATAGACAGAGACTGTCCTGCTTCACATTTTATCAGCCAGCTGTTTTTACTAGCTCAGAATTTTACCACAGTCAAGCCACATGTTAGGCTGCATGCTGTTGATTAACATGATGCAGTTTCACAGTGCAAGCAAAAAGGACCTGTAATAAGACGCTAGAGAAACAAGAAGGTTCACGTATCTGTTACATGACTCTTCTTCCTGCATAAATGAAGCTCGCAAAGTTAAAATTCTTCAGTGTCACAGGACATGGAGAGAATGGCTCTTCCCAAGTCACCGCTTTCTCTGTCAAGCTTTGGAGGCAGAGTTTGTATTCATAAATAACTCTTAATGTGATGTCTTTTGCTGCCATGGGTTCAACATTCTACAAGTTAATTGCAGCATTTGATTTAAAAATTTAATGTTATGCTCACGTCTGTGGAATTAGCTGCTGCCGGAAGACCCTGTGTTTTTCTGCAGACAGATCTGGGTGCTGCAAGGGAAGAATGGTGACAGAAGCACAAGTTGGGCCCAAAGGTTGCCTGTGAAGTCTTTACTGGAGTGTCCTGAAGGACGCACATGTACATCATAAGGCAGCTAGCTAGTGCAGTAATTTGTTTCCAGGACCAAAATTACTGCTTTTTTTTTTCCCACAACTTTGTTTTTCCTCATGCAACTGTCTACTCATCTTGTGAAATAGAAATCACTGTGAAAACTTTCAGGCAATAAATTACTTTTTGCCTAACTCTAGCAGTTAAGTTTTGATTTAAAAAAAAAAAAAAAAGCAAAAGTCTTACAGCTAGAAGGAATTACAGCTGGAGTAAGATGATATAATATCTTACTAGTTATGCAGATGTGCTTACTCCCCTTACTTTTCTCCAATGAGTGTGTCACTTACAGGCGCTCTTGGATATATAAGACTCTTTCCAAGGACAACTGCATTCAGGTTTGTAACAATAAGAAACATAGTTTTTTAAGAAGAGCACCAAAATGAAAGTTGTCAAGCTCATGGTGTCTCGTAACTGTATATTGAAGTATATTCTGTCTTGTGTGCTTCTGGTTGAATTACGTGTGCGCCTTTCCATTGAAAGTAAGCTATGTTCCAGTTAGAAGTGCTGTGGTGTTAGGGGATAGAAATTGTTCTGATTTATTTGAGGCTTTTTCAGACTAAACCAGTAAATTTTCTGTCTGCTTCCTCAAAAATCAAATGCTTAATACCTGTTTTCTAGAAAAGAAAATGGGACATTTCTTGAACTATCTTTAGTATAGTTCTTAGACAGTCCATGTGGATAATCTTCAAGTTATTACGTTGTTCTACTAAGACAAAACCCACCTTACTGAATTCAGCTCTTGCATGTCCCATCACCTGAAACATGTTTAAAACAGTTAAGGTCACATTAAATGTTTAAACTCAGTGGCCCATTTTCTAACACACTCTCCAGCTTAGAACCCTCCCTGCCCCCTGAATCCTAATTTCTGAAGACAGCATCGTGTTTCTTGTGGACCAAAGATTGCTGAAAGTAAGTTAGCCTGACCTTGTGATCATTTCACATACGTGCTACAAAGTCAGGTGTTTGAGCATGCAGCATACATCACTTAATTAAAGATTTGTTTTCAGCCGTTGCCACCTTCTAATGAAGCCATTGAAACGGAACACAGCAGAGTAAAAAGTAACAGGCCAGTAATCTGCTGCTTCTTGAGACAGACGTAAGCTGAAGTTACAAAAAGTGTTTCAGGACAATGTTAGTCATACTGTACTTTGATCATATCAGGAGACAGAAACAAGCAGAAATGGTTTTGAAGAACTTGAAATGGGATTCTTCAAAAGAAATTAATTTGATATCAAATTAATTTGATACAAAATCAGTATCCTCATTTGCTAAACATGAAAAGGTGACAGCTACGTTTTTTTTAAAGCTACACAATAAAGAAGCAGAGAAGCTAAAAATAAGACAACATTACAAAAGCAGTTCAGAAAAATGTAACTTTACATCACAAGTTCTGGGGCAGAATTTGGACTGGTGGTAGTGCTTGCCTGTGTCAGGAAAAAAACTACCAGGTACCCATTTATCTGATGCCTGCTGTTTCACAGCTGATAATTGACGCTGAAGATGATGTGTCCAGTCTGCAGCCTCTCCTAGAAAGCTGCATCACCACTTTATCCTTCTACCAAGCTTGGCGGCCTTCCTGTGGGCTCTGTAGAGCAGGTCTGTAGCACACCAGAGAACTCTGCTGGAAGCGATATTTCTGTGAGACAATCTTCAACTGACCCGTGAGCAATGTCACTGGAAAAATTAGCGTGGTCTGGCCGGTGTTCACCCTCTCAGTTACAGAAGCAGGTGCAGTTTCCTGTGGTTGTGAGCAATTCCTGAGGTCAGAGGCTGAGGGAGCCTGTTGCAAAGATAACCGTAATTTAGATGGGGTTTTTTTAGTGCATGTAGAACAGCAGTGATCTTGCCAGTGTACTGGTGCTCAGCTGTTCCACATGCATTAAGTTTATGCAGCCAGGAAGGGGTCCATAACTTACTCTGTTCCCTTGGCAGTTAGAGCTTTCACCGAAATCCTGAAACACACATCAGAGGATCTGTATCTCTTCTCCACCATCACTTGGGAGCTTTTTCTTATGGATTATTTGGAATATATGCTATTTCTTAGCATGAAAACCCGTATTTGTTCTTCCCCTTCTCTCCAAAGACTTGACTCTTAAAGGACTTCAGTGAGATTTAACGTAAAATACTATGTGAAGACATAAAGTACCACAAGCAAATTGGACATTTAAAAGTTTATTGCAACCATATTTTTGATTTGAAGGTCTGAAGCAAGTCTCTGGAAACCAGTGAAGATACATGGGAAATGGAGGACCTTTGTCTTTAAGCTCAGCACAAACCTATTTTCGTCTTGATTTGTGTTACTTAATATATATTTTTGCTCACAGCTTTACTGCAGTCACACTTCCAATTGACTTCATATTTACAAGGACATACTGAAGTTAATCCTTAAGCCTCTTTGGAGATGTACAATATAAAATTAGAATTAAATCCTCAAAATTTACATCCAATTTTAATGTGTCTTTCCTGTTCAGCAGACAACTACACAAGTAGTTCCAGAGTGTTGGTAATTTACCTCAGGCTTTTTTAATTGAAGGTTTTAATTTCATCTTCTCATACAATTTCCCTAATGTAGGTAAAGTTATGGCACATTTCACATAATCTGAAATTCATGAGAGTAGTACATTTCCTTCTCAGTCTATCAATTTTTACTTCTCTGCAAAAGCTAGTTTATGCTTTTCCCGAAGATTTCTGTTTAAGCTATTTTGCTAGAAAGTCCCCCGGAGATCTGACATGCTACTGCCTAGCTATGAGTTTAAAAGAGAAGAGGAACAAAGAAACAAAAAATGTGTCTGGACTACATGCAGTTATGCTGAAAGCAAGAGCAGTAAATATTTTGTTAATGAAAAAGTTGTGTGAGAGGCAGGTTGAGTAGCAGCATTGTACTTGAGAGAAACTTACACAGATTGATTAAAGCCCTGAGCTAGCATTTACTTTGGTTTTAATAACTCCATCTAATCAGAGAAGGTGTCCAATTCAGTTATAATGCTGTAAGTACTTTTCTAAAAAATAGTTTCCACATGGAGTTACAGCAGTGGAAAGTCATGGAGTAATCAAAATGCTTCCAAATTTTGTCCTGCTAAAAGACTATAGAGTGCTCTCTAGTCAGACAAGAATAATTCAAAAGCAGGAACCACTGCAGAGGCTGAACCACTGCAAATAGTTTCTCGTCAGTAGGAAGATCTCTGAAGATGAACAGTTCATGTATGCTTCTTCCAACTAGTGCTGAAAATGCTTGAGTTACTGCAGTAGGTGTGACAAGGTCGTTCAAGTTAAATGAGTTTGAAATGGAAAGCCATTACTACACAGGAGAAAACAGGTTGAAAGGGTCTGGTGATGCTTATATTTAACAAGGAATCATTTCCATTGAGTTTTACCCAAAGCCGGGCTACACCAGACACAGCTTCATCAGTTTTCTTACCACTTAAAGATTCCAGTTTTACTCTCATTATTTTAGGGAAACTCCAGTTTAGTGTTACGTTGCTGTTTTAAGGGCTGTTAGCTGTTAATTAGCTGAGCTCTGGCTTTGCGCTTTTACTAGTGACACCAGTTGCCTGCAGCCTATGTACTGTTACTCTTTGCATTTCAGTCTAGTACTTAAAAAGTTTAAAAGAGATTTGATATTCTTGTGCTAGTCTTAGTTTTCCAGTTGTTCAAACTGGATGACCAACTGAAGTGCACTGTAGCCCTCTACTTACCTCAGTGACTGGATTTCCTTCAACAGTTAAAAGTATCTTGAAAGTTAAAGAAAAGGAAAAAATTAAATTAAAAGCTAAACCTAGCACATGGGCTTTATAAATCTAATATTTTTGTTGACCTATGGGTTAGTGAAAACATGTGTCTTCTCAGATGTGAAAAGATAAGACTTAGCGCAGTATGGCTTCTCTTTGCCTACACGGTAGAAACACCAGGTATTTAAGTACCTGCACACCAACATAATAGCATTATTTTTATGTAAATCCATACAGGCAGCCTGAAATTACTGTTACCTGATTGTATAATTAAAGTGCGCACATATAGGGCTTTCTTAAAATTAAATGGTCATTTGTCAAAACTCAGTTTCTGGCTTCCAGGAAGCATTTGCTTTGGCCTTAAATTCAGAAGGGGGAATTTCAGTCTCACATGAAAGTAGTCAAAGATATTTTTCACGTTTGGTGTTTTTACATACCTGTAACTTAATGCTTGGACACGTAAGCTGAAAAAAATCTGCTTAATACTTCAAGTATTAAGACACAAGTTGAAAAATTCTGCTTTTTACAAAGTAATGAAGAGCTGCTAAGCATTGATTCATTCTAAAGTACTTCCCACTTGTGTGAAAAGACAATTTGACCCAGACTCTGGTATGTTAGTGTACTACTGGTTTTTGCTCCTATATATCAGGGCTTTATTATTTAGTCAATCATTTTGGTTTTATTTTAAATAAAGTTATGTAAAGTAGTGATTTCCTGCATACTGTGCTCTGAAAATTGATCACACACGTGGCTTGGTGGACCCAAGTGCATCACTTCCATTACCTTATCAAGTGGACTTTGCTTATGAGCTAAGTGGTTCTCCCATTTGTGTTTAAAGAGCAAAGCTGAATTCTTTTGCTTTCCGTATCAGAAGTATAAAGTCTGCAGACCTTGTTACATCCTCTATGCAATTCTGTTTTCTGTGTTGACCAGATCCTAATCATTATGCTGTACAAACAAACATACTGTCTGCACAAGGTGACTACACAGACAGACTTTGCAAAATGCAGCTGCACTTGCAGTCAAGTAAATTGAAGCTAAAGAACTGTGCCCAGTCTCTAGATTTCTGGTTAACGGATGCAGCATAAGATAGCACAAAAATATTACTTGCTCACTATAAACGAGTGAATTTCTTGACTTGAATTTTTCATAACTCTCTTCTGTAAAAATGAGAGTTATATTTACGTACTAGGGAACAAAGTCTGATTTGTAGAAGAACATTCTGATTGCTTCTCCTGCTAAAAACACATGGAAAATTTTCCTGTATTGAGCAGTTTATTAAACATAATCATCTCAGTTTACATGACTGCTTACCCTGTGATTGCAGCACAACTTGTTGATTTTGATAAAAAAATCCTGGCACTTTGCAAAAATCTGTTAACCAATCCTGTAGTTTACTTTCACTAGACAGGCAAATATTTCTTTTGCCTAGTTGAGCAGTATTCCTGTGAACTAAACTTGCAGTGGATGCAGAGCAGGATGTGTAACTAAGTGTAGTAACAATCACAAGACAACAAAAGTCTAGACGTGAGAAGTCAATCATTTCTATTACTCTTCTGAAGCAGCTATTTTCAACTGTTTCGCAGTGAGGAAGACTCTCGAAATAGGCTGTCATGGAACTACATCCAGCAGCTGGGATTAGGCCAGTCTGGGAGTGTGAGGGATCATCTGAAGGAAAGTTACCTGAATCAGCATAAAATAAGATCTTTTTAAGAGAAAGGATGCATGGATATACATGCAGACAACTCTGGCTTCAGGATGGTTTCCCTGTTTAAGTATTAAAGTGTGAATTCTACGGTAAAATTCTCATTCCTTCAGCATATTTGCACTAGTTTTTAGCTGGTAGACTTAAGCTCTAGTTTCATTCATGATTCCTTCTTTATTTTTTCTTAAAGTATATAATGTTATATATAAATACCTTTCTGTTTAGCCTGGGGGATGAAGAAGGAAAGAGAAAGGAGAGGGAAGAGCCAAGACTTGCTTAGGTTTGTGGTTAGTCATTTCCTGCTCCCCTGCACTTCCAAGATATGCTGTATCTCTCTCCTTAAAAGCATTTTTCCTGCTAATTTAATTTCCTGGACTTCTACCAATTACTTGGAAAGATGACTTAATTCTCACTTTTAAAGGCAGAACAGATATAATTTGTAGGCAAGACAAGTCACTGCATTCTCATTTACCTTAATTTTATTGGCTGTTGCAAATGCAACCATTTGATATAGTCCTAATGCAGCAGACAGTTACCATGTTCAATTCTGCACTAGAGTAGATAAATAGAGATTGTAATAGGACTAAGTGAAAAGAAGGGTTTAGCTGATTTTTTTCCAAGCATCAAAAATCTGGTAAGGGCAGGCCATACAGGTTCTACATATGCTCTTCTGCTTACCCACCATCAGGACCATGCACACAGACATCCCCTTCACATGATGTAATAATATACAGCTGTGCTCCACCACAGGTCTAGAAAAAACATTCCCATCTGCTGTACTTGAGGTCATGTCAATATTTGTATTCTCATCCAGAGGCCTTTCGAGAAGGAGAGTAGACCATGGCCAATATGAATTGTTCTAGGGACCCAGATCAAGGTTGGCCGTCTTAGAGTAAGCACAGCACAAGATGCAGGAAAACCAAGAGAGTTAATAAAGGAAGAACGATAATATGAATATCAAAATTCATTAATACGATCATCCGTTAATATAGATCACGATGAAATATTTTCCAGTTCCTTAGTATGAAAGGCTATTAACATTGCTAAGGATGAGTAAAGCTGGAACATAACCCTGAACACTAGAAAATTCCAGGCAGACGGAAGAAAAGTAATGTTGTGTCCATACACGGGAAGCAAAAGCCGCACAGCTGCAGTAAGCCTGCAGAAATTTGATACGATGGAGTTTAACAGTAAAGGCTAGCAGCGCAGAACCCACGGAGCGTTAGCCTGAGTGTCTCATCAAACCTGGTGGTGCTATTTGTGAAGATTACCAGATTTCAGAAACAGCATATCTATTTTCATACAACATATAACTTAATGCTACATGATATTCTCATTCAAATACAGTTACAATGCAAGGTATGTCTACTAACTATCTCACATTTCAGAAAAAGGTCTGTTTTGGCAAAGATCTGTTAAATGCTGTAACATGCTATGTAACACTTAGCAATTATATAAAATTTTACAATCACCATTGGTGACATCTGTGGATGTAATAACAGACTTGCGAAACAGTAAATAATAATGCAGTTTATTATTTATGAGGATCTATTCAAATGAAGTGGTTTTTAAGAAAGCCAGATGCAAAGTTACGCACCTAGGAAGGAGGAATGAAGAGAATACAGTTACAGAACAGGGAATTGTGATTTTGCTCAGGCTGTAATCTCTCCCTAAAATCAATTACCTCCTCTGAGGGAGAATCTGTAAAATATTCTCTGCTGTTTTCCGTATTCTTACCAGTTCTTGCCGTATTCAAATAGAGGAGTCAGTCATCCCTGATACCTTTTGGCACACAGCAACCGAGGGTGGCAAATACGTTGTGTTGGGTTTTTTTTTCCCTCTTTTTTTTTCTTTTTTGTGCAAGTGTGAATGCACACTTTTACTCTGTTTTCACTAAATTATATATTGGTTTGTAGCAGAAAAAAGGAGTAATATCACTGCAAAGTCAGCATTACAAGCTCAATTTATACAGTGCTTGTCCACAAATGCTAGAGAACCTGTTGCAACTCAAGCAATCAGATTTGGTGGTAGAATTTGGCTGATGGGCCATAAAGGAAATCGACGTGAATGAGAAAAGGGAGAGTGTCTTTGGTGGGGAAAAAAAAAGAAACAAACAAAAATGCCCCCAAAAATTCTATACCCCACTTCCTGGTGTGTAAGGCTGCAAGACCAAACATCTCCTAGTCATACTTGATAAGTGGCATTCGTACACGTGATTGTATTTTAGCAGTTCAGTGGAACCTTTTCATATTATTGTAAAAATAAACCCTCAGGGGCAAAACTCTGCTGTTTCCAGTGACCATTTGACTATGAGATGGCCTTTTTCTATGGTGATATATTACCGCTCTTGCAGGTCCACTTTTCTGCTACTTTTTAACAGGGTATGTTTTTCCCCTTTCTTCTAGATTAGTACAGCTTGCAGCCCTACTCTGGTGTGTATTTCCACTGTAGTAATTTTCTTAAAGCTAAAGCTGGTTCCAAGCTAAGAACCTTCTTTAAGGCATAAAAGGCAATTTAAGTATGCTTTAGGAGTTTTCTTTGTCTTTTTTATTTTTTCTTGATCACCTCTTTTCTCTGTAAAAGAATTAAAGGTTTTACATTCTTGGAAAAATTCAGATCAACTTTTCCGTTCCCTCACCAGATACCCTAGGGACATCATCCTCAAGCAAGCTAGCACGCACCTGGAGGTTAGTAGTTGAGATAGTTTTTTATGTCTTATTGTGTAGAAACTTCTGAATAACTCAAGCAACTCTTTCAGTCACCCTCTAGAGGAATACCATCACCCAAGCATGCTGCCTGTTTTGGACATGAGCAGCAGATCCCTGAAGCAACTGGATTTGAGCACAGATGCCCCCAACAGCTCTTTTGTGAAACCCAGCAATACAAAATGATATTTTGTGTCATTTAATAAGTGTTTGGGACACACATCCTCATGACTTCAGATAGCACAATCTGAAGTGACCTGAATTTCCTAGAATCTTGAGCCAAATTTCCTCATTCCATTTTGGGATGACACCTATGACTACCCCACAGAGTATTACCTGGCTCAGTGATTTCCAGTATCAACCTTGCTTTTATCTGTTGCTCCACTTTGGGGTTCAGCTGTTCTGCAACTTTTCAGAAAGCACATGCTATTCAGCATCAGTAACATGATGGGTAATACCAGCCCTTCCTCACTTAGCAAAAATGTCCAGAGTAAGATATTTGAGTGAAGTTCAGATACCAGTTGCACCCTTCTTTAAGTCTGCTGCATTGTGCACATGTTTTAATCTGGTGGACACTTCCTCTTCTGAGTTTGACTGAGGGATTATAGGCAATGCTAGCTTCCAATCTTTTCTTTCAACAGTACTTTTAACAACTGTACATGAAAGAGATTTTTCCATTTATCTGACAGGTCAGTATCACCACTTGCTCACCCAACTTGCCTGCCACTATAAATGTTACTTACCATTTTGTAAAAGGTAACAGTAACCATGCTACTTTGCCCCATGTGTTGCCAGCCTCATTTCTTCTCTGAATCACCTAATTTACCTCATATCTAAATTATCTGTGGTGAGGTGAGAAACATCTGCAGGCTTTCCCCTCCTCTTTACGATCAATCCATGATAATGGAAGAATCTAAAGTTTGGTCCTCTTGAGTTTTCTTAGTCATACCTAATGTGTCATGAAGCTATTGTGTCTATGCAAGTGGAGGAAATCTCAGAGAAGTCTGGAGGATTTAGAAAATGCTAATAAAAGATAAAGCAACAACCTATCCATGTGCTGGTGATCTGCCTGCAAATACTTTTGTAGCATTCCTCTGAGGGACTGATTCATTTGCTACACTAGTCTGTATGTCTGAGGATGATAAAAGGTCATTTGAATGACCTCAATTTCTTCCAATTTGATAAAACTCGTTTAACGTAGATACTTGGAAATCTGTTTGTGATCTGCTACTGTCTTTTGGGATATAAACAGTACTAAAGAGTTCAAGCAGTTCTTCTGTGATTCTTTTGACAGTGGCACTGTGTAAAAGAATTGCCCCCAGAAAGCAGGTCAGGTGTCAGAGATACCTACTGTATGCTTACTTCCGAGTTCCCTTCTGGCAGTTTGATGATTTCACTCCTTACAATCAAATACCTGTAACAGGAATGAGAGTCCCCAGACACCTGGTCTGGGACCTATCCCTGGACAAAGCTCTGAGTAGATCGAACCACGTCTTGGTAATCACAGCAATAAAATCTCTGAGTCAGTCAGTTGTTTTGCCTGTTTTTCAGCTTCGTGATGCTCATATAGCCTTTTTAGTGTGCTGTTTTACCCAGATTTTCAGATCTTGTTTGTGCCTCCTGACACCTTGGGATCTTGTTCGTGCCTCCCAAAGCCTTGGGATCTGGTCCAAGGTCTCTGCAGCAAAACAGGAAAACAGAGGAAACCTGTGTCTATGAAGCAGTGTGAAGAGCTTGCACTCCTTCTATTAAGGAGCATATTGAGAGGACAGTTTCTACTGGATAGCTGTAATCTGGAAGTTGACTGCCCCAAAATGCTGTAGACGTAACTCATACTCCAAAAGTGATAGGAGGATTACAATGGCTGCTTTTCTAAACATCCTGAGATCAGCAGAAGCACTCACAGTTTGTTTAATGCACACGTCTCTCTGCTGACAATGGCAACTGATCATGGTTGATAGTTCATAAATCACTGTATGGAACACACCAGAGATGCACAGTGCAGAAGAACGTGACGCGTCCTTGTATGAACAAGGAGAGCTATTCCGTACTGCTTGTTCTGCGTCCACTCCACTCCATCATTCTAGCTTGTTTAGCTGTATTACTGCCACACAACTTTTCTAAAAAGCCATACAATTTTTGCAAAAAGCCAGCTTAGGGACACCCAAAGGTAGCCAGTGGAACATGTATTTGCCAGGCAGAAAGCGGGACCACACAAACGTGAATGGCTCGTACTCCAGTGTTACTGCAGTAAGCCATGTTCTGTGTGACACCTGTGGGTAAGAGGAAATGGGGGCAACCCAGGACACTCTTGGTGTGCGGGCATGCTACCAGCAGACAGAGCAGCAGTCTCAGCAACACGGTTTATGAAGGCAAATACTGTAATAGTTGGCTGCTTAGAGGTTAAGAGGAACGCTAAGTTGAAACAAACCATCCTGTGCTTTTCATTCTTTTCCTCTGACTATGTGCAAGGAAAAAGAGCTGTTTCTTCCTTTTTACCCCTGGCTCCTCCCCATTTGATCCCAGACCACCTGCTCTGTGACAATTGCTTTGCTCACAGTCTACCAGAAGTTCCTGAGAGCTTCCTGATACTAGATACAGTAACTGCTGCTCATGCTCTACTCAGACTGTTCCTTGGATTGACCAGAAAATGCAGGCAATAAACTCAGTCATGCTGCTACCAGTGCATGGGCATCTGGCACTGAGAGCAGCCCCCAGGACATCTCTCAAGATATTTTCTGGAGCACCCTCTGCCTCCTCCTCCAATCTGCTCATTTCTTACCTGCTCACTGGGTAGAGATTGATTAGGGTAGGTCTGTGGGATATGAGCTCAAGGCCCAGACTCCTCAAAGCAGGGTGGACTTGTCAGATTTGCTAATGCTGTTCTTAATTTTGTCATGCAGGCATTTCATGCACTTGATACACTCCCTAGCCTAGATATCTTACAACATGGACCCCTGTATTTGCCAACTTCTTGCAGTAACTTCACATGAATACAAATTCCAGGCACATGTCCAAGAAATCATGGGGGTTTTGATATTCCTCAAAAAAATCTTGTGGTTTCCCAGAAATTTTGTACAGAAACTGGGGCAGGCTTCATGGAGAAATCCTGTTAACACCCGTGGTTTGAATTTAAGGTGGCCAAACACTACCAGTGTGCAGGAGGGAATGACTGAGAAGTGAGCAGGTAGAAACCCATGGTAAAAACAGTCTCTGGGAGAATGAAAACCCAACATCTTAGCAGCATATAAAGCCATCTCCCGTGTAACTTACCCTTTTCCTTAGACAAGACTTAGAAGGAGAGATTGTACATGATTGTACATGTCAACTTGTACATGCGAGCTGACAATTCATACGTCGATGCTGGAGGACAGGGTGGGGCAAGTGGGCAACAACATACGCAGAGCAACAGATGAGACACCTGCAATGCAGACTGTTCTCGGCAGTCTCCCATCCTGGCCCAAGGAAAATATTTTCCCAGCACAGCAGTCTCTGAGCCACAAGAGGTCACTGGTAACAGCGCTAAAAACAGCTCCCAGGTTTCCCAGCCTCGGTGTTCTCCCTCTACCCCTCAAAAGTTTTGCTTCGAGTAGCCAGGTATCACCTACAGCATAAACTGAAACTAACTGCACCTAAACTGCACCTATTAGCATTGCAACAAGCCATGCACAAGTCCACAGCAGGCACACACCAAGCAACCTTCCTGCAAATCCTCAACTGACTGGAGGAAGGCATGTGCTGTTTATTTGTAAAATGGGACCACCCACCCAGCAGTGGTCAAACTCTTCTCAGCACAGGGATGTTGTATTGATTTCAGTGAAACTAACTGAAAAACAGAAGCTTTATTTCACTAAAGCTTTGGACATTTCAACTTTTTCCTCTCCTTGAACTACAATCTAAGCAAAAGCTCCCTCATGTTTTCAGGAAACAGGATCATGTCAGCATGCCTGTGGGTAACCTGCAGCATGAAAACCCTGTCCCAGGACTCGTCTCTTCCTCTTCAACTAAAGAAGAGCAAAAGTTTGTTTTGGGCTTTTTTTTTAAATCCCAAACTACTAACATGTAAGGTATGAAAAGTCCTTGTTCAGTTCTCTTTTCTGCCTGATGGCTCCCATGTCCTGATGAAATTTCTGCAAGCACAGACTGCTAGACATGCTCTTAGGAGCCCCCTCTCCTCTGCAAGAACTTGTCAAAACTGATTTTTCTCCAAGAAACATTCTGGTTTGCATACAGCATTGTATTCTCGCAATATTTGATTTTACAAGCTCTAATTTATATTAACGTATCAGCAGGAGTGCCCCCATCTTATCAAATAAGCTAGATTGTTCAAACACTATTGTGTAAAAATACTTATTTGCCATGATTCAATCACTAACCCATCATAGGAACAAACTCACAAGTATGCTAGGTATGAGATTATGGTGAACTGGTTTGGTTCACTGGGATTTTAACATCGGTCTTGCTTTGCCATTTCTCTTATTGTAACACCTGTAGAACAACAACATAGCACATTTTGCTGGGAGACTGGTAAGAGGTCAAGCTTCAACAAAGTGCTAGGAATAAAAGCATGTGGAAGTGAAACAGTTTTTTTGATGGTAAAATATAGAGAGAAAATGAGAAATCAAATCAACAACATAACTTTGCTTTCTAGCTTTATACTGCAAAATGTGTAAGAACGAAGTACCCCCGCTCCAAAGAAAAAGCACCACGCGTGTGGCAGGAAGGGGTTGTAAGTAGTCTCCCCTGCCACTCTCAGCATTGCACATGACTGTACGGCCAGGTGGCTGACAGGGTTTCAGTCTGCAGGAGAAAGTTTAAGAGGAATAAAACTAAAATAAGCTTTAAAAAAGTTGAGGGTGCTTCCCACTATGCAGCTTTTCATTTACATGGGCAGGCACCACTTACTTTGACAGGATTTTGACTGCTCAGCAGCTGAATTGAGCAAGATGTCACAGTGTTTGAGAAACTGCACATCTTTAGGCTTCACTCAGAAGCAGCCCTGGGCAGCAGACATGTCTTGATGTCCCCATGCATTTTCTAGATCAGGTCCCCTGTCTGCCTGCATTCAGTTTTACGAGCTCTTTGAATGAACAGCAGAGCTGTTAGAGATTTTCTGCAAATCAGATGTTGATCTCCTGGCCTTCCTACGCAACCCCAAATCCTATCCGTTGTTACCCTCAACTTCGTTACTACTACAACTGTTTGCTTGAAGCAAAGCCCTTCTACTCAGACAACCCTATTCTCACTCAAAAATGAATTAAAGGTGTTTCGATATATACCTTGGTACATCCTCAGTTCTTTTAATTCTTCTACTCCCTGTAAACCATCTTTGCTGTATCTGAACTAGACCATAAACAGCTTGAGTCAGAAATTGATCTTATATGGCTGGGTAGTTACAATGATATAAGAAGTGATAATTGATCTTTTATTGCACTGACTACAATGTCTAAACACATTGGAAATTTAAAGGCTCAAAGCTTAAGAAAAGGGAAAAAAAAAAATCTGAAAAAGAAACCTTAAAGATTCCAGGTTTTGGAAACAGGAGAATTTATAGACTATTATAAGTAATAAAAAGGTACTTTTGGTCAAACATGAAGCCTAAGCTGTAGTACATGAGCTTATTCAATGAATATCAGAGCTCTTAACCTTGCTGACTATTCCCAACGTCCCCGGGGTGACATTAGGCTACATTCTTTTATAAAAAATATTAAAAATATAAAGAAAAGCAAGAGCAATGGTCACTGAAACTTATCCGACTATGCAGCAAGGAAAAAAAACCTTTTTGATTTACTGCTTACCAAGGTTGTATCCAGACTTGTCTCTTTTCAAGGAAATAAGCTGAGAGACAGAGAATGGAAAATTAATTCACCTTACCAGCAGTCAACTATGCTGAGTGAATTTATAGTTACACTACTGTATCCCTTTCACGCAAGATGGATAAATTGTGTTAATATGCAGTATTTTCACCTGAACTGATGGAGAGGGGCCCAGAGGACTGGGGGGAACAGGGCTGTTCTGCTGCCTTTCAGACAACTTGGCAGCAGCTCTTTTTTGACCAAACCAGCCCATTGGGACAGAGCAAATACCATTTCCCAGCTGGTAAATTTGTGTATGAGCTTTACTGCCTGAAGCCAGAAGACGTGCTGAGCCAAACCCTCTTCAGGTTTATTTGTGCCAGCTGAGGTAAAGGCCCCCGGTTTGACCCAACGTTGAAGTCACCATGAGTGACAGCATGGACAGTGTCAATGCATTTGTCCTGGTGATAAATCCACACACAATAAATTGACTGAGCAAGCATTTGCCATTTATTGATGGCAACCCAAACTAGGGTAGCTAGGATAACGTTTTTTACCTCGCTTTAAAATTTTTCCATTTACCATGTTTTATTCCCATTTGCAAGCTCTTGTTAGTTGCTGTGGCATGGAAGGAAGACTTATCAAAACTGTTTTCTTTGTGCAGTACTGAAGACAGTGCACACTTGGTTAAATAATATATAAAAAAGAAAAGGAAAACCCTGCTGTCTGGAACACCAAGTGTGTCAGAAAACGGAATTTCAGAGCCGTTATGTCAGGGCTCATTAATGACACCCTACGGTTTATTTTCCTCTGGCAAAGAGGGCGTTTTTGGCTGCCGCTATTCTGATAACTGCATGTGTTAATGACCCATCCATCAGGTGCTCTGGAGGGACCCTTTCTCTGCTTTATCCTCTGGTCTGCCTAAGAGGATATGCTGCAAGTGTGCTGACCACACACATTCATCTTTCTAAGTGAGGGCTCAACCGGCTGCTGCTATGTTGTAATTATTATTAACACACTTGCAGGAAAGTATGACCTTGCATGTCCCTGGTCACACTCACAGAAAAGAGGCAGTTTAAGGTGCAACAAAACTTTTGCTGGAGCTTCTGGTTTTCACTGCTCCAACATGCTGAAAAATTTCTGTCAAAAATTGTCCATTTGACAAGCCTCTGGCATACAGAACTTACTAATTTTACTTTGCACCAGCGACTTCAGTTTTGGTCTCCTTCTCTAGCTGAACCTGAGCTTTACCTGCTTAGAAAAGAAACCTGCCCCATGCACCCTCATCGTGCTCGGTAGCAAGGAAAGAAATGGCAATTTCTTTTGTGTTTTCCTAATGAGTCTTTCTGTTCTGTTCACCTGCTGGAAATGCAGCAAAGGCAGTATTAATTTCAGAAGCTTCCTGCTTTTCATATGCTTGGCTCAAGTAGCCTCTTTCATTATAACTGTGATGGGCAGGCTTCTTTCCTGCCTCCCTGTTCCACTCCCCACCATTTAACATCTGTCTTTCTCAATTCAGAAACAAAGAAGTTTCCTGCCTTCACTGAAGGATTTTAATTCTTTCACTTTTGACCTTTTTTTGTTGTTGTTTCAGTTGTCCCTTTTCCCAGCATTTAATGTTACTGCACTAATTTTTAGAGTAAGTTTTCTCTCCTAGGAAAGGCAGAGTGTATTGTTTCCTTGTGTGCTCCAAGGCTCCCATGCTAACCACTGTCTCAAGTGTTAGGAAATTAATCCTTACAGGGTCAGAAAAGGCTTACAAATACAGTCAGTTAAGAGAAAACCAGACTTCTAGAAGTAACTTTTTCTGGCAAGACTTGTGCAAAATTCCAGCAGCGCTAAAGGAGTAGAACTAAGTACATACTTCAGTTTTAGCCCTTTTCCTAGAGTTAATACCTATGCACTTTGGACTGCTGACATCTATGAGGGCACTTCTCAGTTTTTCTGGAATTTATCCCCTGACCAGGTATTGCTAACTTCATTAGAAAAATGGTGGAACAGGCCTAACTTTTTCTCCCATCATATTACAGACAGACAAAAAACTATGACTTATTTGATAGCAGCCATCATTTTGATACTAACTTTTCAATCTACTAACACAGCATCAGTGGTCATTAAAAAGAAGAGCTGCTCAGGAAGATGTTTGAAATATATTTACCAATATTTTATTTGAAATCTACAGTACAGTGCCTTTTGCTACATGACTTTTTAGTTGCTGTAGCATTGCAATTCCAAACATCTATAAAATTTTCATTCTCTATGATATGCTATTTGAGAAGTAGTAATTTTTAAAATAAACAACAAAAATGCCTTAGTAATAAAACCCATAAACTTCCCAGCATTACAGTCAAAGGTTCAAATATTCAAGTAGTTAGAGGAACTAATTTGAAACAAAGGGAAAAAAAAATCAATTCATGCCTTAATGCAACAGCTGCTGTGCTTTTGAAAACTTGGTAACTTGAAGATGAACAATCTGGAAGTCAAGGCAAGTTTCTTTTCAGAGCTATGTAGCCTACTGGATGCCCCCATAAGATGAAAGCACATTGTCTGCAGCACTAAAAAAGAGCCACAAAAATATTCTCAAAACACGAAACAGGGAAAAAAAAATCAATTCATGCCTTAATGCAACAGCTGCTGTGCTTTTGAAAACTTGGTAACTTGAAGATGAACAATCTGGAAGTCAAGGCAAGTTTCTTTTCAGAGCTATGTAGCCTACTGGATGCCCCCATAAGATGAAAGCACATTGTCTGCAGCACTTTAAAGTAGCTTCAGAATTATTTTCTGAACACTTGAAGAGCACTCAGTAGTGCTTAAGTACTGCAAGAGAGGATATTCTTTCGTGATCTCAGACATACATTTTTAATGGTTGCAGATTTTCTACCTTCTCTTAAAATTGCTCTAAGATTAAATGAAATTTTAATTTGACACTAAGTTACTGTGACCACTCATCCCTTATGTTAGAGAACATGTGTCTTTTACATTCTTCTGGTCACATGAGCGAGAAAGCAGAAGCAATAAACTCTTTGCAAAGCCACACTAAGCAATGTAATTTTTTATTAAATCTTGCTCTTGGTGTAAAAACCTGTCTGAAAAAAACCCCTGTGTTTTAACAAATACCATACACAAAGCAGTAATAGTGCTTTTTTCAGCCTTTTTTTGTAGTCCTAAAATGGCAAAGAATTGCAATAAAAATAAAAAAACCTTGATAAAATCAGGACTGCATCTTTATCTTTAAAATGTCACCTGTTCAGATAAATGACTTTGTTACTTACCTTTGCAACCTAGGTAAAGAAGTTGGATTACAAGTAATGACACTTCTGAAAACTTTCCTTAAATGGTACTGCAAATGGTGCGGCAAATGCTGATCCAACATGTGCACTGGTATCGTTTTATTGCAAAGATGTGGCGAGTACTGCTTGTCAGGTGCTGGTTTGAAACATGGGTTAAAAATACCCAAGCAAGTTTCCATCCTGCCTCCCAGGAGACCTCTGGCCATCGGATGGCTTTCCTCTTCTAAGGTGGTTGGTATCTCTTCGGTGCCAGAAAGATCAAAGGAGTGACATGAAGACACTGGAAAAAGAAATAGGTCAATTTTGGAACTTGGCCTGCACAAATAAAAGTCCTTTCACACTCCTTCTGGCCGCACAGTTCTTCCTTCTCCCTAGCTCTCCCTCCTGTACTTGCCCCATCCCCTGGAAAGCAAATACTGAGCCAGCAGGAACTGTTTACTCGTTTTGACTTGGGTCACTCTCTTACCTGAATATACTCTTGTTTTCCCAAATAATTCATCATTTCAGTTTATTTTTATGCTGCTCCTTTACCTCCAAAAGGTCCTGTCAATTTATAGATTTTAAAGATACAGAAATGGTTTTTTCTTACCAAGGAGAAATAAAAAAAAAAATTCCAGTCTGGCAATGTAAATTTCAAGTCTGGAACGGTTCAAGTCTAGCTAAAGGCAATGCAGAAATAACAGGGCTCTGTGGGCTTAGTTGTCTGCTGTCTTTGCTCCCATCCCCACACACAGGAATGGACCATGACACTGACTACAGAGATAACTTGCCATCCAAACAGAAAACACAGTCCTGAGGTGATGATTTTATTTAGGCAAGCAAACATGGCAGTAGCTGTTATTGAGTTTGCTGTATCTAATGCAAAAGAAATTCCTCGGAAACCTGTCGTGACATATGAGATGGAGAACAGGTTGCCAAAGAGACACAGTTCTACCATGATCTCTTAGACCATCTTTCCTGAAACTTCCTTTTAAAGAAATTTGAAAACACAGCAAAGCACGAGGTGACTGCTTTGAAGAGCTACAGGAGAGTGCCACTGAATTTTCTAAAAGCCTGAACACAGTTGAAAGGTTGAGAGTTGATGGAGGACTGGGTATGAAAGACTCGCTAAAGTGTGTAAATGCTTCACAAGCCTTATGCTAGGAAACTGCCCAGTGTTTTAAAAATTTGAGAAAATCAAAATTTAAAGATAAAATGTGTGGAAACTATTATGTCATTCTTATCTCACTGCAGAAGAGGAAATAATATTTCCCTTCTGTAAACCAGACATGAACAGAGCACGGAGACCTGCGGATACTGATTATGCTGAGGCTGATCTTCAAAATAGAAGTCAAGCTCTGTTGGTCACATATGGAGTCTTAAGAAGAAAGCAAGGAAAGTACTTAAGTAAATAGCTTTTATAGTAACATCAATTAGTGTAGAAGGTAATAATTTAAAAAAAAAATCTCAGTAAATGATTGCATGGTGAAGGGCAGTAGAAATTCAGGCTTAGAAGGAAAACCAGAGTATATGCTAAGTGGAGTAGAAATGCTCTGTAAGGCTCTCTGAAACAAAGTCTTCCTGTTCCTTCATGTGTATTAGATTGTTCTCATTTTTAAATCAGCTTTATCTGAGTGTATTTCACCATAAGTAGGTCTTTATGGCCATTAGCTGTGCATTATCCTCTCCTCGCCCCTTCATCCTACAACAATTTCATTACACTGTTTTTTGAATCTAAGGATGCACTGTTTGAACTTTTGACATTTTGTACAAATTTCTAGTCCTACCTGTTCCTCATGTTCCTGATCATGAGTCATAAGAAATTTTATCGCTGGGAAAGAATTTCAGGGAAGTGTTGTTATCTCTATTCAAAGATTGGGAAAAGAAAGCAGCAGAGAGATTTGCCAACTGCCTGATTTATTTCAGTGTAAAAGCCAGAAAGAAAACCCACCTCTTGAAGGCATCAAGTAATCTTCAAGGAATCTCATTAGAACAAGTTCCTTTTACAATGCCAAGATGTAGGTGCTGTTTGTCACCTGTGCTTGGTTAGGACTTGACTGCGTAATGCTTAACCACATTTTTAACTTTTCTTTGCGAATAAGTCTGGCAAAATCTACAAATGCAAGTATGAACTGTGAGATGAGCTCTATAAATTATAAGCTGTTGCGTTGTTATGCAACAGCTGAAGCAGGGCTCAGTTTACCTCTAGGTGTGCTTATTAAGTCAGTCACGTTTGGATGCATTTTACCGTGCCTGGAATTCTTCTGCTGCATCAGCCCCTTTTTAGCATCGCTCCACAGACACAATCTGAAGTGTTTCTTCAAAGTAGAAGAACTACACTTTGAAATGATTATGAAAGCTATAGAGAATTGAGATGGAGGGAGATTCTGTCTACTTTCGTTCCTCCTCTTCTCACAGCTCCTTTTTCCCCTAACATGGAAGTGTCACAAGTTGTCTCGGAAACATACCTTCACTGATGAGCAAGCTCTCTAAGGCAGGCATTTTGCACAGAACATAACAACTGTACGCAACAACGATGCAAAGTTGATCACAATAAATGGTTGAAAGTTTGCTCACTTAGAACAAAAATCACCAGCTCAAAAACAGGATTATAAAATTATTTCTACTATAAATTGCTTTTCTACACCTATTACACAAATTCACATTCCTGAGCGAAACACAGATTCACTTTCTATGGACTTCTGGATTAGCTACATGAATTAAAAGGAGCTTTCCACTAATAAAATTAGCCTTGATGCTGTAAACAATTTTTAAATACCCCTGCTAAGTGCTCTTCAGTCCAAATGATATGCAATACTAGCAATACTCTTGCTGTGAGAAGCCACAAAACTGCTATTAATACATGATTCTGATTCATGTTGTACAAAGAAATCCCCTATTTTATGGAATTACATGACGCTTATCATGTACACATTAGCAGTTCACTTTCGTACCACCTATGTCTAGATCTTCCCTTCAACTATAGCAGCACCATAAAAAAGCACTGAGATCCTCTTGATGCTAATCTTCTGTTCCTTGTTTTTCCATCTTTTTTGCCTTTTCACTGCGTGATTTGGACTTAGTTCAGTTCACTCGAATATACAAACGCTCTTTCAGCTTACACAGCCCCATACGTGCAATTGTATTCAAAAGCCAGACAAGACAAGACAAAAGAAAACCAATGTGGAGTGTGTTTTGAATGCTCAGGTATGAATCAGATCTAAAATTTCAGGTAAAGTGTAAACCCCAGTTATTTGGGAATACATCCATTATTTTGGCGATTAAGAAGAATCTGGTCTCCATCACAAGGTGTAGTCTCTGACACTGTGTAACTGACCAAATGTAGCACCAATGGTTCTGGTAGGTGACCACTTGGTCATTTTATGAAAAACAGGGTATTGGCCACTGCCAAAACCACAATAGTGTGCTGGAGGGACCAAATTGCTTGATCTGCTGTTTCTATTCTAATTCTAACATATTTCACACGGCTCAGACTTTAAATGCATTTAGCACATCAGATTTAGCCTCAAAGTACACCTAAATAGCTCTCATATCTGATAAAAAAATCATACCCAATTTCATTTTCCCTACAGAAAAGAAAAAAAAAAATCTATTGAATGGTACCTCTGGTTCTGTAGGATATAATCATCCTCTTTAAAAGCTGGAACACCATATGGTCCAATGTATAACACAACACAGACTGGATGTGCATTTATTGCACATGTATAAACCACAATTTTATTGGAAAAGCTCATCTGGCAAAATAATAAGAGCAATGAGCATATTCATTTTCTAAAATACAATATTGAAAATATAAATCAAATTCAGTGAGAGATATCCTTATTTTATGGTAAAGCTGACTTAAAATATAGTCAGTCCAACATCAAACTTTGGGGAGAGAAAATAGTTTTACGTTCAGTTAAAGTGGTGCTATTCATTTATATGAAAAAATCTAATATCCTAAATTCTGAGAAATAGCAAGTTACAGAACTGGCAGATAATTTTCTTTCTATAATAAGATATATTCCAATCTGTATGAAGTAATTGTACCATACATCACAAAGTGCCTCTCCTTCCCTTGCAGATACATACAGTATTGAAATTCATGGAGGTGCTTCAGATGCAGAAACATTAGCAATCCAAAGTTCAGTACCACAAGAGTTTGAAATTTCTATGCCATGGCATGGAGGAAATCCAATGGGTTAGAACTATGTTTTCTTTAAAAAATGCTAGCATGACCTACAATATCTTTCAAACCTTAACTCTGATTATTTTGTTTTATACTTAAAAATCATCTTACTAATTATAAAGTGTTATAATAACACCTGTTAGGTTTAATGTTAAAAGCATTACAATTCAAACATCTATGTTGTCCTCCAAAATCTGAATTTGTGACTGTACAAACTCCTCTCTAGCAGTCCTTCCCTACCACATAACCAGAATTAACCATTGATTGTAATGCATTTCTGTTTCATTAAAACATGGGCTTGCAAATCCCAGGCATTCATCATTATTCCCTGGAAGTCTTTAGCACAGATTTGATCCCCTCCTGCTTCACAGCATCTTGCTCCAGAGTGACCAACAAGGCACTTTGAATGGGACAACCAAGAGCCAGCCCTTGGTGACCAGTCTTGTGTGTACAGAGTTTTAACCCACTGCTGATGACTAGCCAGGGGTAGATGGCAATATTACTCTTACTGGTTTTATTACGAGCATTTGTAAGGTTACTTAGGTAAGACTAACCAATAATTTTCCAGGGTCCATCATTATTGCTTGTTGGATAGATAAAAAAATAGTTTCTCCATCTTTGCAAGCTAGGAATTTCGGCAGTATCCACAAGTTCAGACTTCTGGCAAGTTGTTGGGAGTGTAACAGCTGTGCCAACCACCTTATATTCAGCAGTTTAATTTCATAATATTGTGACAGAGAACTTTCAATTCAAAGATACTTTTTCAAAGATAACAAAGATTCACATACAAGCTTTTTTCTAATGCCTTTTCTCTCCCAAAAAAGAAAAAACCCAAATCTTTCTGTAATAGTGCAAAAGACATTTTTTGAGAATTGTCATGGCAGTTGCTGCCTCTACACAAGCAAACTGTCAGTAAAATGCTGACACTTAATTCCCTGTTGATGATGCCCTCAAATATTTCACATCCCCGTGGGCTGAGCATCAGTTTATCCTTGCTGGAAGCCAGCCAGCTGCCCAGGCAATGTGAGCACTGAGAGATTTAGCAGCTTTAGTTTTGTGAGAACATTTTATTCTTAACTGTTATGAGGCAACTGATTCATACTTTCTCTGTAGATCTGAAATTTGTGGAGGATTAACATAAAGGCAGTAGGAGTAGAGGGCACTGCTCATGCAAAAGTTTCTAGCAGTGGTTTTGCCTCAGCCAGATTCAGGTAAAGCCCTCTTTTTGTAATTTCAGAGGAAACCTCCCCCATTTTAGTCAGGACAGCCAAGTCAATTAATTTAAGATTTTTTTAATATTTCCAAAAATAGATTTAGATCATTGCCTACAAGCCACGTGGCACCAATCATGCATTCAACTGTAAAACTAAAAGCAACACTGTACAAGGCATATCAGAGCTACCTGGACCAGAGTTTACCACCAGAAACTAGCAATGCAGAATGGAAAACCTTGGAAAAGTGAGAAATGGATAGCTAACCATGAATTGAATCCAACATTTAGCCAACACCTAGATCATTTATAAAGGACAGGTCTCATTCTTATGTCTAGTCAGATCATTGTTTTCAATAAATAAATGACCACAAAAAATTCTGACCCAGATCCTGGGTCAGAAACCTGGATAAAGTTCAAGATAATAGAAAAGCTGCTTAGGTTGAAGTCAGTGTCTAGATGTAACAAGGGGACCTTGTAGGACTGAAAGGAGAAATCTGGAAAAATTAAGAGGCATAATTTGGTTAAGTGTTTTAATTCCCTTCCCATGACACAGCAGGGAGCCCAATGAAATCTTCTTCTGTTAGAGGATGTGATGACACCAACAGGGCTTGGTCCTGTGAATTGAATCATAACCAAAATTTCTATTTCAAGTAAAATAACATTAATCATTTAAGAAGATTAAAGTGTTAATCTTCAAGGAAAGGAATCAGCAGTCACTTCTTTTGGGAGAAAACGGGAAAGGGGAATAAAAGTTTTTTATCAGGAGAAATACTGAGTATTCTTAACTCCTTTCTAAAAAAATCCTTTAGGCATTCTTAATCTTTACAGACAAGAAAGGAAAAAGAAAAGGAAAAAAACAAAATCTGTTTTCAGCATAACACATTTATAGAAGTAGATAAGAAGCACAAGTTTTGCCATGCATGATTTTCTGCCTAATCTTAAAAGCAGTGTGATTACATTTATGGTAATTGATAAGGTTCTTACCTGATAATGATCAGAGGTCAGGAGTTTAAAAGCTACAGTGGAACTTATTTCCCCACAAAAAGAAAAGAAAACAACAAAGCAACAAACAAACAAACAAACAGAACCTAGGAGAGGATTTAAAGTTATATTCTGTCGTTAAAGACAGCAAAAAAAGTTTTTCAACAAACAAAAACAAACAGAACCTAGGAGAGGATTTAAAGTTATATTCTGTCGTTAAAGACAGCAAAAAAAGAGTTTACAAATATATTAATGACAAGAAGAGAGCCAAGGAGAATCTCCATCC
>NW_008795939.1:5556082-5577613 GCF_000699145.1 Aptenodytes forsteri
TGGAGTCCCCATCCCTGGAGGTATTTAAAAGACGAGTAGATGAGGCACTTAGGGACATGGTTTAGTGGGTGGTGGTGTTGGGTCAACAGTTGGACTCGATGATCTTAGAGGTCTTTTCCAACCTCAATGATTCTATGATTCTATGATTCTGGCTTGTTGTGAATCACTGTTTTCTAGGACAGGAGTTTCTTTTTGTTAACTCCTTTGTTAAATCATAATCCCACACCTCGTATTTTTTCCTATTTTTTTCTTCCTAATTCCCATTATCTCTTTCACCTTAATAATATAGTGCACTTCTTTGTGAATCACTGTTTTCTAGGACAGGAGTTTCTTTTTGTTAACTCCTTTGTTAAATCATAATCCCACACCTCGTATTTTTTCCTATTTTTTTCTTCCTAATTCCCATTATCTCTTTCACCTTAATAATATAGTGCACTTCTTTAAAAGAATTAAGTTTGCAGATGGGAGATAATGATCTGTGAAAAATTGCAGGTAAAAGTATAGAAAAACAGAAAGAAAGATATAAAGATGGCACACTTTATTACATTGCCAGCTACCTTAATTTTAATGCAAGTTCTGTGATATTTGGCTTTTTTCCTTTCAAGCCTGGGCTGCCAGAAATCAAAATCTTTTATAAGAATTTCAGTGCACTTTTTATTAAAAACTCAGACATTTCTAGCCCTCATAACTAAGAAAAAACCCTCGGGAGAGCAAAGAAAGTACAAATTTAAGGCTAAAAACAGATGAAAAAGATTATTTTCCTGCCAACTTTTTTGTAAAAGAGAAAGCATGGAAGCATTTTTATAATTCACAAAATATTGACAAAAAATAAAGAAAGCCTTCAAACAACTGTTGCTATCATCATATTGTCATTTATAAAAAAATCTGTTGTTTCTAAACAAGTGATAATTAATCCTGTTGCACACATTAAGGTAAAATTAAGACAAGCTTCCCAACTGTAAAGCTCTGACTGCTGAGAGAGCATCAAGACTTGCACACAGCCATGTCTATTGCCTGTGGCAAAATGTAATCTCTAGGCAGAGGCACTTTGCTTTACACTCATTCATCACCCAGCACCCACAGCTAAATCTAAATGGTTAGGTTCCTGCCCTTACACACAGAATGGCACTCACGTGTCCATACAGTCAACGTTTTTTAGGTGAACACCAGTCTGAGCTGACCATTAGCCCCGGCTTCTATGAAAACACAGCACATTTAAAGGATGGGGCTCCACATTTATTTCAGCGTAGTTCAGAGCAACTTTTAGAGAAAAGGCAAAAAAAAAAGGGGAGGTATAAAGTCTCACATACCTTTGCTCTGGAGCTGCCAACTCCTATGCCTAAGTTTCTGATTAGGGTCTCTAGACGGCCGACTTCATATGCCCGTTCTGATTGTCCACTGTCTCCCACATCCTCAACCAGCCTTTTATGGACACCTAGGCCACAAGCCACCCTTTCCCAGGCCATAGCTGTGGGTTCACTTTAATCCAGCGTGAATAAATGCCCCTGCTGGCACGCACCAAGCATTTTCAGACAAATCACTTCCTTTACCCTGCCTGACACACAGCCTCACAAATGCCTGTGCCAGCAGGAGTGATGAGTGGTGGTGAAGCAGCATTGCGTCCCCTAGAATTAACATGGATTTATATTGGGTTGAAGCGACTCAGTAACCACAGCCTCTGGCTACGCAACTGTTGAGTGCTTCTCAAAGAGTGGTGCAGGAAGATTTTGGTTAACAGGAAGGCTTCAGCTACAGAAAAAGATAAAAGAGAATATGGGACCAAAAACAGAACAAGGTGAACTTCATCCCTTTGGTGTCATTTCTAGCCTCATAACTAAGAAAAAACCCTCGGGAGAGCAAAGAAAGTACAAATTTAAGGTAAAAACAGATGAAAAAGATTATTTTCCTGCCAACTTTTTTGTAAAAGAGAAAGCATGGAAGCATTTTTATAATTCACAAAATATTGACAAAAAATAAAGAAAGCCTTCAAACAACTGTTGCTATCATCATATTGTCATTTATAAAAAAATCTGTTGTTTCTAAACAAGTGATAATTAATCCTGTTGCACACATTAAGGTAAAATTAAGACAAGCTTCCCAACTGTAAAGCTCTGACTGCTGAGAGAGCATCAAGACTTGCACACAGCCATGTCTATTGCCTGTGGCAAAATGTAATCTCTAGGCAGAGGCACTTTGCTTTACACTCATTCATCACCCAGCACCCACAGCTAAATCTAAATGGTTAGGTTCCTGCCCTTACACACAGAATGGCACTCACGTGTCCATACAGTCAACGTTTTTTAGGTGAACACCAGTCTGAGCTGACCATTAGCCCCGGCTTCTATGAAAACACAGCACATTTAAAGGATGGGGCTCCACATTTATTTCAGCGTAGTTCAGAGCAACTTTTAGAGAAAAGGCAAAAAAAAAAGGGGAGGTATAAAGTCTCACATACCTTTGCTCTGGAGCTACCAACTCCTATACCTAAGTTTCTGATTAGGGTCTCTAGACGGCCGACTTCATATGCCCGTTCTGATTGTCCACTGTCTCCCACATCCTCAACCAGCCTTTTATGGACACCTAGGCCACAAGCCACCCTTTCCCAGGCCATAGCTGTGGGTTCACTTTAATCCAGCGTGAATAAATGCCCCTGCTGGCACGCACCAAGCATTTTCAGACAAATCACTTCCTTTACCCTGCCTGACACACAGCCTCACAAATGCCTGTGCCAGCAGGAGTGATGAGTGGTGGTGAAGCAGCATTGCGTCCCCTAGAATTAACATGGATTTATATTGGGTTGAAGCGACTCAGTAACCACAGCCTCTGGCTACGCAACTGTTGAGTGCTTCTCAAAGAGTGGTGCAGGAAGATTTTGGTTAACAGGAAGGCTTCAGCTACAGAAAAAGATAAAAGAGAATATGGGACCAAAAACAGAACAAGGTGAACTTCATCCCTTTGGTGTCACATTACTTTATCAGTTTGTACCACATATACTCCTTCCTTGGCTGACCATCCTGCCACATGCATTTCCTAACAAGTAGCAGTCATTAAAGGTAGCATTCTAGTGCAATTATTTTACTGGCATAACTCCAAGCTAGATACCAAATGCTGTTATCCTCTTTTGCCAATGTGTTTTCCAACTTCCATCTGACAGGTAGCCACTGTGATATAATATATGTCAGTGTATATTTCTGTCTGTGGAGGTCATGTCAGAAAATGAAATAACTCAGACAGCACTTTTAGGACAGGAAAGGACTAACTTTGCCTTTACATTCCTCTCAGGCATTGAGGATGAATGTAGCTTGATTTGGGCTCCAAGTGATGTAGACATTAAGAAGCTGTCAGCCTGTGAACCTTTCCACTCATCCATTCCTCATCCATCTAATCACAGAGGGTGACTTAACTGCCAATACATTTTCTCCACACACATATATGTGCATATGTCATTCATGTCCACACTCTCCCTAAAATGAGTTGTGTGTCTAAATTAATTGGAATATCTTGAGGGACTTGTCTGGACATAACAGTAGCAGATGACACAGGGAAGGTGACTCTTGCTGTATACTAGCACATCAGAAGGTATCTGCATCATCGTATTCACAAGGAGCACATATATGTACACACAGAGTACAAGTATACATATATATCCACATAAGCACTCACCTATTACTGCACAGTTCATCCACAAGATCAAATCCAGCTCATGTCACTCCATGGAGGGAAAGTTAAACTTTCTTTTTCTAGTCTTAGGGCAGCATGTTAATGCTCATTGAAAGATATTGCATCTCTGCTTCAATCCGTAACAGCTTTTTCTCACCTCTGTCAAATGTTGCTATTTCTACTTCGGCTTGGCATTTAAATTCTGCCTACTTCTGTGATCTCACCTTCTCTTCAGATAATTTTGATATTCATGCAGAGTATGGAGCAAAGAGGTGATTTCCTTCTGGAAGGTCCCCTCCCTCCCCTTAATGGTAAAAAATGTTGATCTCAAACCTCTGGGCTAACGGGTATAATCTCCCCCGAGATGGTACTTCTCCATGTCTGAAACGGCTGCAGCCAATATCAAACTTGATCCTTATGTGCAAGAATTATTTTGCAGAACAGCTCACAGAAGAGCCATTAATTGGTTTCTAAATATCCTTGTAGACAAAAATGTATTCACAGAGCTGTCAGAGGTGAATTGGCCTGAAAGTCCCAAAGATAATTACTTCACTGACATTTGTATCACAGCAGTGCTGAAGGGGCTCAGAAGGGCCAGGAAGAATGAGTCAAAAACAAACCTGATGGGTAACCCCCTAAATACTGGCACGGCTTTATTTCTCACAATATCCATTCACTTAGGTGTTTCCAGCATTGCTTCTACCAAGACAGTGCCTAAATATCAAACCTCTTTTCCAGCTTTTTTTAGTAAAACATAAACTGGAAATGCTTTAGATTTGGATAGAGGTCTTTATTTCTTGTAGAGTATCAGTGGTACACCACTTACTGAGAAGACTGATTGAAGTTTTACATTGCATAATGTAACTGCCTTCATAGGAGATTTCTACAATCTTTGTTCATTTCCAATGGTCTAAAATTAGGAAAAGGGGAAGAAGGGACCTTGGAGTTCCTTAAGCATCTGAGCTCCTGCAGCGATGTGCTTGCCTCTAGGACTGTGTTCCCACTGGGGACTTGAAGGTATAACTAATTGCATAAAGTTAGAGCACTGAAACTTAGGCATGCACACACATATCAACAACAGATTATCCACAGGAGGATTTATGCTGCTGTAATTCTACCAGTATTTTTTTCCTAGGTGGACAAACTCTAACTAGTAATCTGATGATCCATTGTTTACAGCTGCTGTTCATTAAATGCGGTTGGCTTTTCATGCAATTCCACCCTGTGGAGGATGGCATCTTTAGAGAACTCATATTAATCAAGTACTGAAATCTATGCTCCCTTCCTTCCAGTTGCACACCTTTTAGAAGCTATACAGTTTTCTATCAGTAGATGGCCATGTCGTTTTACAGCTATTTTCCCCTTCTGATTCCTTGGATTAAATGTTAGAAAGACAAAAAATCGTAGCTGGCCCAATGTGATCTCTTTAGGTTGCAAATTATTAGAGGCAAAGGAGTTCTATCTTTGCAGGGCATGCACACCATGGAGCTCGTCAAAGCCTTTCCAAATGAGCTTCATATGAAAACAGGTGAGAAAAGTTAAAAAACTCTCCCTACGAACAGTTTCTACCTCTCCAACCACAGGCCACTACATGCACTTTCATTTGATTAAAATTATCATGCTGTATTAAAGTCTAAACCAAAGGACAGCAGGATCCTTAAAAAAAATGCAAGGACCAACACATTAATCATAGTATTTCCATCACAAGGTCAGCCTTCTTTTAAAGACTTGTCAGGTTAGGTTTTTCTGTGTGCATTCAATAAATATTCAGTATTAACTGCAACGTTTCTTAACGATAAGGTTACAGTCAAATATTCATAACAAAAATAATAGTCAGACATCAGTACAAGAGGACCACTAGGTGCTTTCAGATTCTAGGTGAAGTTTGTCACAAATCCACCTAAAAAAAAATGAAAAACAGGAATTGGCTTTGGCATTTATTTTGCTCTGAATTGTACCGGCAAAAAGACTTTTCAGAAGACTGTTCCTCACACAAGTGAAATATCTGGTTGGTGATGTACTCAGCTGGGATTTGGGAGGCCCTGATCTCGGATCTTTGGTTCCTGCTGATCACAGATTCCAACCCAGGCCCAGAAAACTTTCTTAGGACAACTCTGAATCTAAGAAACTTTTTCATGAAAAGGTCTGGTTATATTGACTTTCTTACAAAAATAGCTTGTTAAAAGTTACTGGTTAGTTCTACACATAGGCCCCAATTCTGTCCAAGAATGCACATTCCTGTACAACTAAAAGTTAGGTCTCAATTCAAAATAATGTTCTCTAGCTACAACATAACATTATACACTCTTCTACAAGATAAACACAGGGGTGTGATTCCACAGTAGGTAGAGAAACATATTTAGAGATCAGTTTCTCCGTTTTATTACATAAAATGTAATAGTTTCATTCTAACATCATTGATGGACCTACAACTGATACAAGAAAACTGGTTTATCAGACCTTACACTGTGCAAGAGAAACTGCAGTCACCATGAGCTCAGTCCTCTCCACTCCTCCCTCCCCCTCGCTAGCCACCCACCTGCTCTGATCAAGAATGCACACTTGAAGCATTAGGTATGCCAGGTACGCCAGGGCATGCGTCACCCTCCCCCTCTTCAAAGGGTGCAACCCAGCCGCTCCTGAGGCCACATGTTCAAGCTGGTAGCATGATAGGTGCAAGACTGGTTTCCAGAGTGGTCCTGAGGTTGTTTTCAGCTGTATTGTTTTCAGGTTGTGTTCATAGCTGTACAGTGTTACTAGGGCAAATTCTCATTTCTGTAGGCTACAATTTTAATAATGTTAACGTCTATAGTTTTATAGCTGTAACAACAACCTTCATATGATGCAATTGAGGAAGCAAGATAGGACTTTGTAGTATCACCCCAGGTCATATTTCCCACTAGCTTCAGTGTAGCCATGTAAGCTACATAAGCCATGGTGTACTGTGCATTTTGTTTACAGGGTGATGCCTTCAGAGTGTGTGGAAAGCACATCATCGCACATGGGTCTGCCTTCATGTTAACACGTCTGGGCTTCCAGCTGCCAAATGGTGACAGCTGAATACTCACAAACGACATTTTCTTAAGAACACAGAAAGCAGGATAAAGGAGGCAATTCACTTGGTAGATTTTTCTAAGGTTTGCTGATTTACTACAAATTGCCACTAACATGTAACTTCTATTACAGACCTCTTTGGCAAGCTATCCCTGTTTCCCACTCAGCTTTGACAGTGCCATTCTCTCCCTGTAGGCTTTAAGGAACTCTACCAGAGCAGAGACTTCACCTGCATGTACTATTTTGCCATGACCCTTCACCCCTTACAGATCTGCTGGAAATGAGCCCAAAGTTTTTTTTTTTTTTGGGGGGGGGGAGTCCAAATTACATTAAATAGATGCTAGTGTGATACATTGAAAGATCCTTTACAGACAACTTTAACATTATGTTTGTGATTGACAACCAGATCCTACTGAAGCAGGCATTAGCACACTGGCAAATGAGTCACACAAAACACTGTACAGGAGCCTCTTAAACTGTTGAGTAAAAGTGCTAAATCTTTCCCTGAAATAATCCAAACTTCAGATAAAATATAAGTCTGCAGAAACCCAAACCCCTCATTTATCATCTTTATAGGGTATAGCCTATAAAGAGCTGCCTGCATAGCATTACATCAGTTGCAAGAAGGTGGTGAAGAGTCATGCCCAGTGTGCAACAACCATTTGTTTCAGGAAAAAAAACAACCTGTCAATCCTCTTTGGATTCACTTTGGTCATAAATTATGTTCCTGTCTGGGAAATTTGTGTGTGAGGTGGGTTACTTCTATGATGTTAGGCAAAGCTCTGTTTGCCCTTCTCCCTAAAGGTTTCCTCACATTATGTTACTATGGGAAATGCCACATTTATTAGTGGTGGCTGATTAAGCATATTTCTGTTGGTCAGGTAGTAACAGCAACGCCTTATGATACTCCCATCCCATGGGGAGCCTGACTGAGCATAGGCTGTAGCTGTTTCATGCCATTATGGCCCACAGTGGAGGAACAGCAGTGAGGGAAACACTACAAAGTATCACCACTGCTCTGTAGGGTCTTTTATTAGAGGTCCTCTGGTGATCGCTTAAGGCAGGTTAACTTCAACAGGAGCTCTTTCTTTCTTCCCCATCTCATTTCTGCTGACAATGCAGCAGGGACAGCCAAACAAATCTAGATGTCAGAAGTGTCCTAAATTGGTGTCTTCTGCCAAGAAGCAAAAATGCTATGTTCTGATGTAGAGCTTTATTTCCTCTCTGTCAATGACATACTATGGTTGCTGGTTAAGTCCAAAAGATTCATCAGCCACTTGAACTTGTAACCCAGCATTTAACTTCTGAGACAAGCATCATTTTAGCTGTTTGTTACTGTAATCTGCTGGGTACCCGTGAACTGCCATTCAGCCTCAGCTCTGGCAGGTGCAGCCCGCCAGCTCCAGAAGCATTTCTGCTCACACATGCAACAAGTGCTCTCAGCATACCAGGGGCAGGTTTTTAATTGTAAGACCATAACTGAAGCTCTTCAGGTTTCATCTGAGGAGCTTTTGTAAGAGATGATTTGGAAGAGGCTATTCAGTCTGGGCTTTGAACTCCCAAAGGGAGAGATTTTTTCTTACCCAAGACAGACTTAAAAGCTTTCACATCTCATGCCCACAGGGGGAGAAATGTGGTTATGAACTGTACTGTACACCTGCACACAAACTGCTTTGTCTCAACAAACACAGTTTCTTGCATGACCAGGAAATTAGCAGAACAATAACTGGGAAGTAGTTTGACCTCTCTCCTTTCTGAAAAGGACCCATAACCTTTCATTACCAATGTATTTCTTCTGGCTCAGTGCCCCTTGCAAAAAACTGCTCATTTCCTCCAAGTAAAGACAGTTATTAGGAGAAAGTTTCATACATCCTCCCGTTCATTCCAATTTGCATTGTACATGCTATGTATATGTTGCAACTTCATCTGAACTGCCAGTTGCAGGCCCATACAGACTCTGGGTAAAATTTTCAGAATGGTTTAGGACTGAACTTATAGAGGAATTCAGGACATGCAGCTCCCATTATTTTACGCTAAAAAGACTCTCACCCTGGATCTTTAAGCATTTGTGAATTGAAGTCCCCTTAATTGTCAGTAAGACATTGGGCTTGTAGTCACATTAGAAAATTTCCTCTGACCTTATTTTTATTTGACTTATTTCATATCTTCAACAACATTTACAAGCCACACATCTTTTAGGTAAAATGCTTTTTAATTACCATCAGCTTCTCCAAAGAAGGCAGCTGCAAGTGCATTCACTTAGCTTTTCTATTTCTCAGTTAAGTTTGTCCTTCATTCATGGCTCCCCCACTGTCTCAGTAGATGCCTTCACTCTCCCTTGCTGTCAACTGCATAAAAACTGGCTAATTTTCAAAAATGTAGAAACAAAAAATCCCATGCAGTTTGAACCAATGGACTGTATTTGTTTTGTTTGTACCTCACAAGTAAGAACTTCCCATGTGGAGACATACATAATCCAAGCACAGGCAAAAGAGCTAGCAGATCCTAATTTCTACTTCAATTTCCCTAGCTCATCTTCAACATCTCTGTCATATCTCTGCTTTTCAGTTTCTGCAATACCAGGGGGAATACTCAATCAATATCTCATGAGAGTCAAGACTTGTAGTGTTTTGAAGGTAGCAAGTATTGTTAAGCACTGTGCCACCTCAGTTATTTTATTATAAAACTTCACCCTTACTTTTCTTTCCAATTCTCCCTCCCAAAGGAGAAACACTTTCAGTGTTTTGGATGGAGACACAGTGGATTTACAAAACGTAGTGTTCTAAGCAACATCATGCAAAGCTATTATGATTTTTTCCATTCCCCCCCATCTATACACTTATTCTCTAGATACAGTTTTTGGCATATCTGATAAAATTTGTAATTTCTGGAATGCACATTTTGTTTCACAGTTGTGGCACTTGGTAGAGAAAGCAGGGCTGATAACCTACTAGCTCTGTGGCTGATTATTTCACCCAGTAAAACTCCAACATCTGTTTCTGTAATAAAAAGGCAGTAAGAGGAATGTAAATCATTTTCACCTTCATTTCTACAGGACTTTAAAATGTTGATCACCTCCAGTTCTGGTTCCAGTTCTGAAATAAGTCACAGTAGCTGAATTGATGCTATGGAATGAGATCAGTAGGTACAACTGTCCAAAGGCCAATAGAGCATGCAACAAATGAAGAATCCCTTGGCTTTCTGGCCCTCTCAGGTAGTCAGATTGTACTAGGTGGGGTTGGTGAAACCACTGGGTATAATTCAGCAGGAAAAAAAATGCTTTCATTTTAACAAGACAACATATTGATGGTCTGGTAGCACTATTCAGGGCATGCCTCATGTGGAAAGTCCAATCTTCAGCTGGAATGCTTGTGAAAAGATAGAAATCCCACCCTAATCTGCCATGTTTTAAAAAAAGCAGTTATCATTTGCTTCTGTAATCCAAAATATTTTTGTGGATGCAAAAAAATTCAATGAATAGCTATTGGCCTAGGTGGATGCTTAACTCAGTGATGCATTTGTTCTACTCCTACAGGAAGTCATCTGCAGCACTCCCCCCATTCCAGCAGGGGTTTGATTTGGCCCCAAGAAGACAGGAGACAGTTTTGCATTAAGCAGTACTAATATGCAGGCAAAGGAGTCAGTGAAGGCCTGGTGCTAGGAGGGCACTGGAATGATGTTTGGTGGCTGATCTTCAAAACATTCCGGTTAAAAACTACTTATCTCTTTTTCTTTGAACTATTTCCTCCAGCTCCTTCCTCCATAGCTTTGAGCTAGCCAAGAGCATCCTCCAGCCATCTTAACGTATAACATCACTCTGCAGAATGTGGAAATGTTGACACACTTATAAAGTACTAGTTCAATAAAGCAGTTGGTTTTACATTGCTTAGATGCCTTGGTATTTAGCTATTTAACCCAGCACCGTCCCAGCTCACACACTGTGATCACAATCTGCCTTGTTGGGGTAGTTTAAAGTTGCATAAAGTAGACTTATAACTGCAGCATCAAGGCACCTGCCTAATTCTGCTGGTAGTAGGAAGCTCTTAATCTCACCGCAGTGTTTGGCCATTACATCTCATGTCGTAGGTGATTCACCTCAGTTATTTTTAATTCAGGGCCCAGGTGACTGTCTGGCTGCACAAGAAGCTATGTGATACAACTGTGGAGGGGTGGAAGGGAGAGTAAGAATCACTTGAAAAGGTCTCAAAGGAGAAAAAAATCTCCCATCCAGGATTGCCAAGGTACAGGCACAGCAAATGCAATTTTGAGTCTCAGTGCTGAGCAGCAGGAGTGGCACTTTCTCCTCCAGTTCCTCACATCACTGTGCAAACTACCCACCACTCCATCTGCCCACTGGGCAGTGTGCCAGAATTAAAAGAGTTTCCTAGTAAACTGTGTGAAGCACCAAGTGGCAATAATTTTCCATTGCTGTCCAGCCAGCCTAGGGTTGAGAAGGCAATCCAGGGTTGAGAGATTAAATTCTTTGGTCATCCAGCCCTTCTTGGTTTGCACTCAGATCGGAAACTCTCTTAAAATCAGTAGTGAGACACAAATTCATAGACTCCCTATCATAAAAAGACCAGAGAAAAATGACAGTTTACTATGTTAGACAACTGGGAAGAGTTTATGATATGTTTTGAAGTAAAACTTCTTCTATAAATGTAGGCTAATTAATCATCTATTGTAATTACAAGTACTGTAATTCTAATGCGTGTAGAGAAAATTTACATACAATAGTCGGAAAATATCAGGACCAAAAGTGTCATATCTGGTCACATGGAGAACATCTCCTTCCCAGAGTATCTTAATTGTTTCTTGGCTTACACCATGCAATAGTACTGACGTTGAAAGGGCTGCACAGCATGAAGCTGATGGTAGAGCATTGCCATAAGGCTATTTGTACACTAATTCCTGGCATAGCAAATTGGAAATATATGTCAGAGACAGCCTTGCGATATTTCACCTTTGCGTTTGCTTTCATCTCCCCTTAAAAATAAGAGCAGGACAAAATCTAGGGTTTTGTATATAGTGCACATACATCAACCAAATAATCTTTTAATCCTATCATAAATGAGTCAGAAAATATATGTAAACTGGTAATTGAAAATTTGGCACTAAGAATATGAAAAATTTTCTTTTCATTGCTAATGATGTGTCACTTTCAAATAGACCCAATCCTTTAAACATAGACAAATCAGATATGCCAGAGCTTAGCACCTGATGAGGAGTCTGCTGCTGATGGATCTATGTGCAATTTCAGTAGCAGGATGTGGCTGTGTCTCAATCACTGAGCACAATTATTGTGTGGTGTGTATCTGTTTCATTCATTCATGTGAATCAATTAACACAAGAGAAACCACTTTTTGTGCAAGATGTCTGGTGAGCAGATTCAGACTGACAACAGCAAAAATCCAAGTAACTCATAAGTACAGGACATTTTTCAGAAGATTGAAAATATTGTAGTATAATAAATACTGAATTTTCCAGTTCACCAACTATACTGCAGGAATAAACAAGGATCTACAGAATATGCCTGTGTGTTGATATAGTGGGTTGTGTGCGTGTGTGCATGTGCATGTGTGCACCCCAGAACACAGGTGCAGAGCAGGCAAGGGAAAACATCCATCAGCTATGTACTATTGCTCTAAATAAGATTTCCAGGGGTGAAATTTGAAGATGGTGCCAGGGATTTTGGCACATGGCTCTTCTGAGGTTAGTATAACTTACCTGGCTAAATACCTGCACAGTGATCTGGTTTTACAATCCTTAGTCTTTTTTGTGTTTTTGACTTGCTGTTGCGTTTTGATGTTGATGGTGTTATTGGATGGGTTCCCTAGTGAACACATTTGCGTCCCAGTAAGGGGCATAGAGGTGACCCCTACAAGCCAGTCCTGCAGCCAGAAAGCAGCAGCTTGGCCCTTACCATTGCACCTGGAATAAATAGCCATGCCAAAATACAGAAGTAATAAAGTCTTAAAGGAGTGTCTTAATGATTGGTTATGCTGTTTCCAGGAGCTAAGGCTGTACCTCTGCATGGCACTACATAGTAGCAGGCAATATGCCTACTATGCCAAGCATCTCTGCCTTGCGCAACATGAATATATGACTAAGCACAGAGATCCATGCATATAGACCTGAAGAATGCATGCCTAATATCAGAAAGAAAAAAAAGAAAAAGAAAATTGCAGTGTTAGCAAACGTAAGGACAAATTCAACCAGTATTTGTATTTAGCTGGACAACTACAACTTCAAAAAAACTGAGATAATTCCACCTACTTCAGGTCCCTCTGTCACGTTGGCGCATACAATTGGAGCTGCAGCTCAAGGTCAGCTAGAGAAAGGATAAGCTCTTGGGTCAGAGGCACAGGGTCTCCTAACATTTCACTATCCAATAAAATATTCCATGGTTTATTCCTTTTAAACTTTATGGTAGATGGAGTATTGGCAGTTTGTGGGCCATGCTACAGCTCCCTTAGCTTTTTGCATCAATTGACCCATGATTCAGTTAGGCTCTATATTAACACAGGGGACCCAGATTATGTTCCCAGTACATGTCCAGTGTCAGTGTCCCCTTCTCTGCACCACTGATGAAATTCTAACTTCAACAACAAAGCTACCAAAATGCTTGCTATTAAGTGACTTTGTTCAAGTTTGTCCAGATTTACCTGCTCATAAATGACAAGAAAATCTGACCCATGATCTAAAAATGATAAATGAAACAGTGACAGCTTTAATTGCAAAGAAATTGCTGGTAGTACCTTCATTTTCTGCCACTCTCCAAAATTTTGTTTCATTCCTTGTAATCTGGATTTGTCATCACTACACTTTTCAAGCCATTGTCTCCTTTATCTCCCCATGCAATAATCTATCCTTGCCGCATGAGCTCCTTACAAATGCCAATACAGTAATAATAATAACCTTTGCTCTCAACTGAAAAACAAGAACTAAAATACACTCTCAGGAATGTTTCTTGCAATTTAATTCTTGTAGCCCCCTGAAATGTGCTCTTACAGTTGATGATATTTGCTAGTTATGCCTCTGGGTTAAATTACAGCTTTTTGTAATAAGCCAATACCTATGCATTATCAGGGATGTTTTTCACATATCGGAGACTGTTCTGACTTTGAGAGATATACCCCTAGCTACTTTTATTTAAAAAGAGTGGTGTCCAAACTTTGGAATACTGGCAGCCTCGTTAGCAACTTCTCAGACCCTTGTGAGCCATGCCAAGTCAGTGAAGATATTGGTTCATTTTTGCAGCTTTGTTTATTATTATTCCTAGAGTCATGTCCTCTGCTTGCACTTTTGTATTTCTCTGTTGCTCAGAAGCAATTGCTTATTTCAGATCAGCATCAATGAAATCCTGGGACTGATCAGCATTACGTTTATCCTACCATTACAGGTTTTCTTTTAGGATTCTGCTGAGCTCCTTTGGTTGTAAAAATGTATCTTGAGTACCACTACTGTTAAATAAAACAATAAGGGGAATTAAAAAAAAAAAATATTCTCCTCTCCACAAGGAACTGTATGGCATAGGAAAGCTCCTGCATTTGACCAGGGGTGTGTGAATAAACTACCAATTTTGTTCAAAAGCTGAAGCAGAAAGGTAGGGAGAATAAGGAAAACTCAACACCTACATGGACTCTATTTTTTTCACTGGAACAAATGAAAAGAAAAAGGAGAAATGTATCTTGTGTTGAAACAGATGTTCTATTTAACTGGGAATAAAAATCATTCCTTTTGGGACAGTTTTGGGAATGCCTTTGGAAATTAAAGCCCAGGTTTTCAGGACAGGCACAATGGGTTTCCTATGGGTTTGGCACTCACTCTGGATGACTTCCAAGCTCTGCAATGAATGCCTTAACCACCAAGATATCTCAGTTAGTCTTGATAACTCTGAAACCCTGGTGTACAGACATATTCACTGGACACAGGCAAAGCTACAAGAATAACTCCCAGCACCACACCATGCTGCCGATCTCCCCAGAGTGCCTTGTCAGCCTTCGCTCTCACCTGAATGGTATCTTCATCCTCTTTCATCCCTCCTCTGCTGCTCAGGGCAGTTCAGCGAGGAAAAACCTTCATGGCTGTGGCTGGAAGAGGCTGGAGGTAATGAGGGGGGCTGCAGGGGAAGGGCTGTATTCAACAGCAAAATGAGCAAGGGAGAAATGTTCATGTAGCTGCAGAGCTCCTGGGCCTTTGAATCTGGTATCCAGAGAAACACCATCTCCATCCAGCCCAGGCAGCCTTGTTGGCTCTATTAGAAAGAAGACAAGAGATTTCATAGAATCATAGAATCATAGAATCATTGAGGTTGGAAAAGACCTCTAAGATCATCGAGTCCAACTGTTGACCCAACACCACCACCCACTAAACCATGTCCCTAAGTGCCTCATCTACTCGTCTTTTAAATACCTCCAGGGATGGGGACTCAACCACTTCCCTAGGCAGCCTGTTCCAATGTTTAACCACTTTAACCACAATGTATGCTTGTAGGAAGGGATCATCAGGCTTTAATCAAAGTTTCTTCCCCACTATTGGTCAAACAGTCTTTTTTAAGAGCAACTCTAGTTTTTAAACTCACCTTCACTTTAATAATTTTGCTCTTGAAGTTATTCAGAACAACAATAACTTCGCTAGCTTCAGGTGGAGAGTCTGTGCCGTCATGGCTGAAAATACAGTAAAATACTGACCTTTACTACATAGCAGAAATATGTTCTTTATTTCTTCTACACATTTTTCTACATGGTATTAAACCTTATCACTGTAAGACAGGTTTGAGACATGCAACGAAGTAACAAGTACAGGTATTTGAACACACACTTACTGGGTTTTTTAAATGAGTTAATTTATTTCATCTCACATAACTTATGTTCAGTACAAAATGTAATTTTGTGTTCACTACACTTTGGCAAGGGAACTGTTAGATTCACATATTACAATGCCTAACTACTTCAAAAGTTTCACAAGAAAAAAATTAAAGTATTTCTTATACTGTCCTACCTGTAGATTCTGTAGATATCCTCAGATCTGCCCTTTCTGAGTCTGAGAGTCCATGCACCAGGATTGGCTTTTAACTGGAAGTAACCCTGTAAAGCAAGAATATTTGTCAGTTTCCAGAAAGTGCAAATGTAGAAAACCAAGTTTTTAAGTAATGTATTTTGACCCACTGTTTTATATCTGAAAATAGTTATTTGTAAGCCAGCTGATTAACATAACCATAAGGCCTTAAAAAACCCAGAGAACAGGAAAAAAAAAAACCCAGAAGTTCCATTCAAAATCGTTGGGTTTTTTTTTTCCGTAAGAGACAGGAGTATGAAAACGTCTAGCATTATTTGTTAGATGACAGAAAGTCTTCAGGGTGTCCTGATGGGAACAGTGCAATCCCAAAGTTTTTTCTGCGAAAGTTTTGTCTTTTGTGAAAGTGAGTGAGTGAATTTCATGAAGTGCAGGACCCAGCACTTGGCCTTGTTGAATCTCATACAATTGGCCTGGGCCCATTCCTTCCATGTGTTCCACTGTACTCAAAGCCACATGGAAAACCTCCAGCAAGACAGGTTTTAATGGAGGAAGCGGGACATCAGTTTGTACAAAGGTTTAAAATCAGTGTCTCCTCCTTTTCAGATAAGCGTGTGTCTTTAGGGCTTGTCCACCGAAGGATACTGTTCAACACCACCACTCTTCAGAAGAACACATGATGACCAGAGCAGCCTCTCTCGTTGGCATAGTGCAGGCAAACACACTCATAAGAGATGGGTTGCTGTTTGCAGAAGGGAAATCCTCCATCTAGCTCTGTTTAATGAGGCTGCACTGGTTTTAGTTTTCTTTTGTTTTTCATCTTAGTATCTCAGGAAGTATTTTCAGCTGAATTTTTTATATTCTTGAACAGGTGACATTCAGAAGGAAAATCTTTTCCTTGCTTTCCAAGCAACACGGTAGATGTTAAGGTGGTGACAACTTTCTGAAATAATGGTGACTGCTGAAATGCGATACATAGTGTTGGTTTTTCTGCTGAGAATTTGATGTACTGACATTTGTGAAAGCAAAATTCCCCAACTTCACAAGATCTGCAACTGCAGAATGAATGTTGTGAGCTACAACAAATAGTTTTATGTATCTGAGTCTTTTGGACCGTCCTGCAGTCCAAACATAGGTCTTTGAAAGGGACAGGATGACATACAAGTCTACTACAGAATCAGCTAAAAATAACACAAAGAATAGCATTTCTCTAGCCTAAAACACTCTTAGCTTTAGAAAAGCTACACTATTAACAATTAAATCCTCTATTACTGTTTTGTGGAAAACATGAGAATATATTTAAAATAATTTGAAACATGTAAAAATAATTTCACTTTGTGTGGCGTGGTTTCTCTGTGTGCAGTTTATAGGAAGAGGAATAGGCCACAGTCTTGTCATAGGCAGAGCGAGGAGTCTGCAGGTGTTTGTGTCTTGTTATCTGACTTGGAGTAAATTGGTCCCTCAGAACCAAAGCAACCAAAGAGGGCTTTTTTTGAAGAAACTACAAAAGAATGAAACCTCCTGCTAAATGGGTTTCAAAGAAACCAAATAATTAAAGAATGATTAAAAAGGAAAAGACTCAGTGCCTAGCTAGATAAAATGTGGTCTTCTAGAGCCAGCAATTGCTTGAGAGATTTTGGAAAAGCCATTAAGTAGTTGCTTTGCTCTGTCCCTGGCAGAGATTGTTCAAGGATGGAGTTCTTGGTGTTGCTCTCCGTGGATTTGGCCAACGTGTCCTGCTTTGCCTGTCTATAGCTACTGCCATATGTCCAAACTTGACAGAGTGGGTGAAGCTCAAAGCAGATTTAGGTTTTTCCCTCAAAAAGACTAAGGTCTTAAACAACAGCACTGAGATTTAAATCCACCTCTAAGTCAAAAGACAGAGCACTATATGCAGAAGATACACCATTATTCAGTTTCAGAAGTGATTTAAGTAGGCATTGGAAAGCTTGGGGTCAAGAACAAAAATCTCACAAATCCATGACATAGGCTCTGAGAGAGATGCTAGAGCAGTAGATGAATTGAGTGACATTTGTGATAGCAATTTTGCAAGACTGTTGAACTACTCATGAAGTATTTTTATTCTTGTTTGTTTATTGGTTTGCCTTTAATTCAAGTGAACAATCTTTTTCTATACTCACTAAATATAAGGTCCATGACTAAGTTAATTGCATCTTGCAGACTTCGTTTCACTGGTGTATACAGCTGTAGATAAGAAAAGAGTTAGCTCACTTTTTTCACTGTTATTATGGGCTCCATACTAGGTTGTATATCTAAAACTCCCACGAAAGGTAATACAAGGTGGGAATGTCAAAGAGTATGGGATAGGGGCTTAGTTATGAAAATGTAACAAGTGTTAGCTCAAGAGTTTTATAAACCACTAGTGCTCAAGGGAAACAAGCTATCATTATTTGTAAATGATAACATCATAACACATCTTATTGTACTTGAAAAATTTAATAAAAAGAAAATTATTGAAAAACACTAAAATTATATATACTCTGCCCACACGCAAGCTATTTAATAAAGCAGATTTCAAGACGGTATTCTGATATTTCATATCAACACAGCCACCACTCAATTTTATTGTTATTAAATATAAGCCAGAGACAAGCACTCCACATTTTTTCCTCCACGTGAGTTTCCTTATAACGCCTCTTTCTCCCCAGAGGAGAAAGAAAGCTGAAGTGAGAAGGGATACCCAGGAGCAAGATGGGCCGGAGCATGTGGTGGAGTTGGGGCAGAGCCACGTTTATTGGTGCCTATACATAACCTCAGTTATTGGCATGTGAATGTAGTCACCCTCTGCTTTCCTCAGAATTGCTCAGAAAGGGATGCTCCAGAGAACTAGTGCTTTTTCTCTGCGTCGGTAATCATTACAGTGAAGGCAGATCCTGACCACTAGCAGTCCTCAGAAGGTCTGGTGCCACCTGCCAGTACAGAAACCATCACCTGGACAGGACAGTACGGTTAACTCCTGGAGGCTGGAAGCCAAACTAAGCCAATGTGTAAGTAAACAGGACATAAGACAGCTTCACCTCTCCCATCCCTGCCCTGCGGTTTGGTATGGGAAGCATGGGGCTGTGGGACTGGCACCATGGCAGGGCAGGGCAGCTGTCGGTATGCACAGGGGCTTCCTCGAGCCACCGTCCCATGCTCTCAACACCTCCTGGGGTGCATTAAGCTGAACAGAGGCTCTGCAATGCCAAGCACTCACATCAGAGGGGTGACCATCCAAGGCTTCAGCTTCCAGGAGCATTTAACTGCTCATATTTAATTTTTGAAATTTCATTGCTTTTGGGGAGAAGAATCTTTTTTTCAAAGTTCATCTTGTCCTACCAGATAAAGCAGGAAACGGCTGACCGAGTCCCATGATCAGAGGTAAGCCGGCTGCTGTCTTCAGTTTAAAAGAAATAAATGAGAACAAAACACCCCCTGCCCCCACTTCCAGCACTTCAAAAATTTTAAAAGGAGGGTTGCGACTTCAGTGAAGAGAGCAGCCAAACTCTGCATCTGGCCCACACACATTGCTCAAGTCTAGACTGATTGGCCCAGACATCAGCACAGCCACATGTTTTCAAATTAAATTAGACCTTTTGATCAAAGAACTGGGGACACTTAAGCAATGCCATAATTTCTTAATTATATATCTTATTATTTTATTGGAGTAAGATTTAACACAGTGACATTCAATAGTTTTGTGGCAGGGGAAATGGATTCTCACTGATTCTGCAGCCCTGAGCTAACAGGAGCCACAGATGCTGAAAGAACAGTAATAACAACAATAATAGTAGTAGAAAAGGCATCCTACCAAGTACTCAGTTTAAGCAAAATTTGAGGATAAAAGTGAGCGACAGCTGAGCATAAAGGGATGCCTTTATGTCATTATTTAAGTCACTGTCACTTAAACAATGAACAAGCTCACCTTTCAAACCATTAGAGAAGGGAAAAATGCCTCCCTCTTGTTCAGTGCAGTCAAGCAGGGTAGCAAAGCCAGCATGTGAAAGACTGTGCCATCCATCTGAGCAGCCCAGCGGCCCCAAAAGTATGTTAAATTTAGCTGTTGTGCTAGAACAATGTGGTTTCATGATGAAAGTTTTAAAAGTATAAAAATTACTAACCTGCAAAACCAACGGTGTTATTTAAGAAACTGTCTATTCTATGCCATCACATCATCTACTTCAGCCTGCCTCTGCAGGAAGGGCAGAGATGGTTTTTCAGCCAGCCAGCCCAAATCTGCCCATGGATCCTCTTTCCGCAGTGCTCAGAAACAGCTTTGGAAAGACTGGCATTAAAAAAATGTCTCATCTCCTTCAGAGCAGACATGCATACTTTAAGACAAGCTCCTGCCAAACTCTTTTGTAAACCCAACAATACTGAAGCCTTTATATCCGATACACCCCCACTACAATCACTGGAATTTGTGCTTGTTTATGGTGCACAAGGACCAAAGGCTGGGATCAGGATAATACCTGTTAAGTTTCATACAAGCTTTTATAACCCTGGGCACGATCTTTGGACTGAAGAGCTTAAAGACTCAGACAGGCAGAAGTGGGGCAGAAGCAGATAACAGCAACTTGCCTTTAGAGCAGGATATGTAAAAGTGTTCTAAATTTTTTTTGTGGATAAGAACATAAAGTTGAGTTTGAAAAGAGCATGAACAACTTGGGACTTCTGGAGCCTGCCATTTATTGCCTAGACGTCAAGAGACATCATGACAAAGGCAGACACAGAGGAGATTCCAAGGAGGAAAGTCTTGCAGGTTAGCATCAAAGTAGTAGCATGGAGACAGCTCAAATAAATCAGTGGGGTTCCCCTAGAGATTACAGGAAGCAAATTGCAGGATGGTGGTAAACCAATAAACAAACCCAACAACCGCTGAAGTAACATGTTAGGTTCAGACAAGGCATGGCTTGATCACAGAGGCGATCAGCTCCAGTGCAGGCCCGTCCCGCAGCAGAGTGGCGGATGGCAGCGTACAGGGGGGTTTCCTGGGCTGGGGAACCCACAGGGGAGCGCAGAGACCTGCCGGGAGCCGGCAGCTCTCAGGAGGGTGGCTGACGAGGCGTGGGTGGGGCCAGGAGCAACAGCTGCCACCCGCCATTCCCGCTAAAGGCAGCCCCAGGGAGCGCTGCCACCAGAAGCGCTGCCAACAGGAGGGGCAAACAGGGCATGGCACATGAGCTAGGGTGTGCCGCAGCAGTCTGCATGGCAGTTCACGCGGAAGGGTGCACAGGGAGGGCGCCTCTTCGAAGGAGAGGCATTCCATGGCCTGAGTGGGGGACTTGGCGTACACTGGGCAAAGGCCAAGGGCACCCATCCTACCCGACCCTCAAGGCAGAATGGTGGGCACTCGTCTAAGAGCAAAGGCCTTGGCTCCAGCTGGGGGGTCTGCACCATCTACCCCAGCGATGGCTGATGCCTCCACCCAGACGGAGCTGCTGAAGGACCTGTGTGAAGGGTGTGCCAAGGTGGAGGCCCTCCTGCAGCAGGTGGCTGAGCTGCAGGAGGCGGTGAGAAGACTGCATAACATCAGGGAGGCAGAGAAGGAGCTAGATAGCTGGTTCCAAGAGCAGTCTGCAGTGGACCCACAGCCCACGGCCAAACAGACAAAAACTCCCCCACCAGCACACACAGAAGGGAGGGGGGCAATAATGCAGAAGAATGGACGGCTGCAACAGCAAGGACCAGCAGGAAGAAGAGACCTCCCCTGAAGCATGAGGTGCCCTTGCAGAACCACTTCACCACTCTGCAGGCCCAAGAGGAAAGTCCTGTCACACCAGGAGAAGTGCTGGAGCT
>NW_008795939.1:5580232-5583104 GCF_000699145.1 Aptenodytes forsteri
ACTTTTTAGCAGGGCCTGTTGTGACAGGACAAGGGGGAAAATAGCTTTACTAAAGGGGGGGGGTAGATTTAGGCTAGCTTTAAGGAAGAAATTTTTTACACTGAGGGTGGTGAAGCACTGGCACAGGTTGCCCAGAGAGGTGGTGGCTGCCCCATCCCTGGAAACATTCAAGGTCAGGTTGGACAGGGTTCTGAGCAACCTGATCTAGTTGAAGATGTCTGCTAGCTTTAAGGAAGAAATTTTTTACACTGAGGGTGGTGAAGCACTGGCACAGGTTGCCCAGAGAGGTGGTGGCTGCCCCATCCCTGGAAACATTCAAGGTCAGGTTGGACAGGGTTCTGAGCAACCTGATCTAGTTGAAGATGTCCCTGCTCATTGCAGGGGGGTTGGACTAGATGACCTTTAAAGGTCCCTTCCAACCCAAACTATTCTATGATTCTATGATTCTAATCTTTCTTCATTTCATGAATATCACAGCGTATTTTTCAGCAAACAGAAATGTGGCTGTGGAGGACAGGCGCATCCATGCATACATTACTCCTTCCACATATCTATCTTGAGTTCACTCTTAGACAGCAAGTGAAAATTTGGAAGTGTAGTACATCAAAGAAGTGAAGTTATAGCATGTCTTTTATATTGGCATAGCTCCATGTAATGCACTGGCTGCTGCCAATGGCCACAACAAGGGCTGGGCTTAGTGTGTAAAGGGTCCTGCTCTGAAAGAAGTAAGACTACTGCTCAAGCCCTGACTCAGAGCTGACTCCTATTTCTAGCTCCGCATAACCACTCACAAGCCCTCAGGATCCTTGGGAGGACTGAAACACTTGTACCTTACCCTTTCTCTCCTCCCAGCTAAGCCACTACAGCCATGGCTATTACCCTGTGCTGATTGTATTTCGTTCGTTTTGTGCTCTTGGGAGTTGTTGCTAAAGGCCAGTAACTGCAATTCACTTGAGATGGTGTTTAGAGGTGCAGCAAGCCCCCCTGACTCAGACCCCTACCTGCAGCCCCGGCGGGGTCCCTGGCTCTCCTCTACCAGTCCCCTCGTGCTTCACAGTTTGCCCAGCTAGTGGGGGACACCGATGCTTTTCCCATTGCTCTCATGAGTCCACACTGTAAAGCCATCTCAGTGCCACCTTCCTTCCAGAGACTGTGAAGCTCCCACTGGTCTGATATATGCCACTGCTAATACATCTCTGTGCCGCTGCAAACTTGTTTCTGCCCAGATCTGGAAAAGTCTGTTGCACATCATTGAGTGCCTCACAGAGGGAGACAGATGCAGAGCACAGCAGGATTTCTGGAGACCCCCTGCTCCACACCTCTGGACAGGATAATCTCTCTGTCTTGTTGAACTTGAATTCCCTGCAAAGTCCTGCTGCAACTTCTGAACCTTGCACAATGCCTGTGTCCAGTTATCAGTTACATATCAGTCACATTACAGATAGTGCAAGAAGAAACAGTATGTGAAACCACAGATAAGCAATGTATAGTGACAATTCATGCGGGAGATGTTGGCCAGAATTGTTTGTTTCCCTATCAAGGGAGTAGAAGCTTGTTAGCCTCCCTCTAATTACCTCTATAGTGTATCTCTCATTGTACTTAATGGTTTTACATTCTGTGTTATTTTCACATTTTTGTTACATTCTTATTTCCTCCTGTGTTTTTCATCCATTGCTGTGAAGGAAGTAGATAATTTCTATTTCTATAATTTTTAATTGTACAACCATACTAGTAGCTGTTTTATCATTGCAATGAAACAGCACTGTTTAAAAGGGGATACATGTGGGGCTGTCCTTTGAGTGTACCAGCATCTTGTGAACTAGTCACACCCAAAAGACAACAGGAAGCAAATATCCTCCTTCTTTGAGGTTCATGAGCAACCAGACACCTTTGTTCCTCTGGACCCCTGACAAGATAAGAACAAACCATAAGCCCATGAATGGACAAACTCCTTTTTAGTGTTTCATAAAGTCACCCGTCATCTTGGCATACATAGCAGATGACAAGTCAATGGAGAAGAGGTTTGCGCATTGACCTTATATGGGTTAATTTCTAAATTCATTCTGAGGTCAGATCTGTACAGCCACATCAGAAAAACACAGCTTAACAATGAAGTGCTTGTGATAGGAAACACCTTTGTGACAGGCAGATGGAGCTGATCACAGAACAGTAGTTTAATGAGGTGATACCACATGATCGCCATGTACTTCACCACCATGTCAAACATTGGTCCCAAATATTTTGCCACGGCTGTGTTTATACAATAGTTCAGTTATGATCAGTGACAGTTCTGGGTCCAGTATAAATGACAAGCTTCAAGGATGTTATTTATCAATGGGTTAGCAACTAACATGATGCAGCCCAATTATGTCTCCAGCCCTTGCACATCTGGATACCTCAACTCCTTGAAACAACCCAAACATGCAGCATGCACTTTTGACTTTTTCTGTAAGCAGAAGGTGTGAGATGAACCAGGATTTAGCACCGCAGAACTAAGCTAATCTTCCTGATTCGGGAAACACTCTGACACAGTTTCTGATTATGTGATCTCTGCAATAAAACCGGGATATTTTCCCTGGAGCAGCAGCTATGGAGGGAAAGTTAAGGGACCGAGCCACTGTTCTCAGTTTTGCCATTACATTCTGTGCAAGCTCAAAGAAGCCACTTTATCTGTGGTTTACCTTCTTCATCTGCAAAGCAGGGACAGACTGATCTGTTTATTGAAAGCACAAAGTGCATCACCTTTTCTGAGGAGACCTAATAAAAATGCAGAATCTCTGTCCTGATTAATGCTGATATTTTCAAAAGATGAGGAAGAGAAATGAGAACTGTTGAGACAAGAGAATTTGGGGGGGGGGGGCTTGGTGGGGGG
>NW_008795939.1:5583182-5586809 GCF_000699145.1 Aptenodytes forsteri
AGAGAATTTGGGGGGGGGGGTGTCTGGATGGGGGACAATTTTCAGATTGAATATCTCCCTTTGGAACAGGAATGGAGGAGCTCCAGAAGCCCTGTCCCCAGAGGGGCTGCTGGGGCAGTGGCACCACATGTCGGGAACCCCGCCACCCTGATTTGGCATCTGGCACCGAGGGCACTGGCATCGCGCTCCAGCCTGCGCCCCCCTTGAAGTGCTTTTCTTCACAGGAGTCCATCAAACACTTCAGTGAGGAAACAGATAGGTCCCAACTGGGAATTCAAGATCTTCCCAATTTTTTTCAAACCACATTTCCTTTTTGAAAAAAGGCCCTTTTAGAGCACAAAACATGTCATGAGATGCTCTTGGCAGGTCTCTTTCCCGAGCAGAACCAGACATCAAAGACCTGCAGTGCTTCCTGGGAACAAGAGAAAAGTGGATGATGTGGAGTATCACACCACGCGGTACCACTGAGCCTACTGGTCTGTGGGCAGCTGTATCCCTGGAAGAGGGGCGGTTGAACACTGTCGGAGAAATCCCTGCCCCCCACTCAATTCTGGGAACTCTCCACTGACATACAAGGTACCTATCTTATTCCCCTAACTGCATAAATACAGGGAGGATAAAGCAGAAGTTCAAGTCCCCTGCTATCTGTTTTCCCCTGCATAAATCCACTTACAGCCACAGAAATTTACTTCAAAGGAAGTTCGCTTATATGTTAAAAAACAAAACCAACTTGTAAACATGCATGACCAAGCACCATCTGGCAACTCTTGTCATAACAGAGCTATTGTTTGTTTAGGTACATTTCTTCTCGGGTTTTAATTACACACCAGGGAGCAGCACCCCTGCAAAGAATCCCCTGACCTCAACCCCTGCAGATGTGAGCTTCTCCTTTTTGACTTTATTGGGAAATATGTCTATTACAAAACAAGCAAATAGGTTCCCAGTGTTTTAACATAGCTATTAATCTAGCAAAAGAGTTTTAAGTGATTTCTTAATTTCATGGCTTAGACCTGGCTGAGAAGGGAATGTAATAATTTTGTATTTTTTCTTCATTTTTAAGCTCGGCCTGGGGAGTGGCTCAGATATGCCCTTGACACAAGGAGGAACTGGTGGTCAGTAGGATTTACACCTGAGTCTTCCACAATGAAATCTAATGCTGTGGATCAATTTTTACCTTGTTGTTTAATCCACAAAACCATAAAGACTTTAAATATATGTAATGTATACTAACCCCAGTGATAAAGGGAGTTATTCTCTGCAAAAGAAGACTTGCTATGGTACAATCCCTTTGATACAGGTAGAAATACTCCTGCTACACTGCTGCAAGTTGTCACAGTTAAACAATACTAACTGGAGAATGTGCAGTTCTTAGCTGGGAGGTCTTTGGTATCAATTTTGAATATTACCACTAAAGAGAGAGAGAGAGATGACAATGCTAACAGCAACTCTCCCACTTTCCTTTTCAGGATTGTGCTTTAGGTTGTATGAGAACCCAGACATAACACACTGAAAATTAGCCAAGCCTATAAGGAGTCTTGGTAGCACATGCTAGGTTGTTTCTCTGCTTTTTTGTGCCTCCTGAAGCTCTCTAAGTTCAGACAAACACAAGCAGCATTTAGCCTTGCAGCGTGTTCACAGCATCTTGCACAGCAGAGCCTTTGCCCTCCTTCACCTCTTTTATTGAGCACGAAGAACAGCTGGAAGTAACCAGGCACACGTCTTTGGTACCTGGCCCTGAGTCACGCTTAGGGCCACCATCGCCCTGGACTGACCTAGATCAGAACCAGTCCCAAGATCTGCTAAGGCTTCTTCCGAACTCCATTATCAGGGAGTGTTTTTAAACCATGTTACGTTATTAATAGAGCTTCTGTTAGTTTAGTGAACCTAGACATCAAAGAGTCTTATTAGGACATCTAATCCATGTCTTGGCCAACACATCACTGTCATCAAGGGCATCCTTAAATGACCTGGAATGTATTAGCATTCTGAGATAATGCTCCTCGCTAGCTCCACGCCAAAGAATAAAGCAATCTGTGGTGAGGATTTATGACTTCCTTTCCATCCGTCTTGTACCTCCTGTGTTAACTCTGTGTATGCTGCAGACCTGCTTGCCAATTAACCTCTAGCCGTGGTGAAAAACTAGTAATCAAGATGAACATCGGATTGTAAACAGCCACAGTTTTCAGTAGTAATTATAGGCAGTATAATAAACATAAAGGCAATAGTAACAGTGGTAGAGCATATCATAACTTTTTCTATAAGAGGCATAGAATTAATCTGAGCAGATTTTTTGCTGGACTGCAACACAATATTTAGTGCTTTATTTGGAAGAAAAGAAAAGAGAAGTATGAATAAACAGCGCAAGAAATCTGCCTGGACTGAACGGAAGTGCCATAAGAGGAATATACCGCAGCAAATCATGACATGATCTTATGTGAAATCAATCAGGCAGTACCTGCCTATGTCATTACACATAGAAGGAGGAGCTCTTCAGGCTGTGCTGTTTGAGATTGACACACTGGATTCATTACTTTCAAATCAGAGAAAGGAAAATAAGAATTAAAACCCAAATTTTGACCCATAAACAACTCCTAATCATCATGTTATTCCATTTTTCAGTTCACAACTGAAGTAAGGATTTTTTGGTTTTGCATAGTTCTTATTCATGTAAAAGATAAAACCATAAAATTGTTAAGCAGTTCAGTCACTAAGAGAGCCTTTTCAGTTTAGCTTGGCATTATTGCCACTTCTAATCTCAGAGGCAAAAAAATATTTGGTCCAGGCTCATCTCTGTCCCTGGCTGTCATCCATGTTTGAGACAGGACAAGGTCCCTTTCCTTCCACTTCAGTCTCCCCTGTTCATCACACCTTATCACAGGAATCACTCTATAAATAAACTGATCTCAAATCCAGCCCTCTCTGAAACTTGTTTTACCAGCTTCTTCTAACGGATTAGTTACTCACAGCTGGCGAGTCATTAGCCCATTACCAGCCATATCTGGGCTCTACCATATGCAGACTATCAGCTGGTTACACTGCCTGAAAATCTATTATACGCAGGCCACAGGAATTGCTTTTAAAAAAGATGGCCTCAAATTTCACATGTAGAGCCGGTGCACATATTTTTCACTGAGACTTTTTTCCCTTAAACAGGAAATACTTAAAAAATGAAGCCGGTGCACATATTTTTCACTGAGACTTTTTTCCCCCCAACAGGTAATTCTTAAAAAATGATTAAATTTTCCTTTTGATACCATCTCAAAACCCACAGAAAAAGTATTTAAAATACTCATGGTTTTTCTTTAACTGAAGCAGTTTGGGATTTGAAAACCAGAATTTGAACCATAATACTAGAGACTTTTTCAGAACAGCTCCATTCTGAAAATTAAAATATTCTCCTAATTTTTTTTCCCATGCAAAAAATATGACCAGAGGAGTTTGTTCATAATTTATGCTCACTTCTGAGACAATAACTGACAATTTCAATTGGCTGCGGAAGCACATTACCAAGGAGTAAAGGTAAAGCTAAATTAGATAAACTATAAATACATGGCTATCTCCTGAACATCTGTTGTGGTTTAACCCCAGCCGGCAACTAAGCCCCACACAGCCACTCCCTCACGCCCC
>NW_008795939.1:5587559-5601269 GCF_000699145.1 Aptenodytes forsteri
TAGCAACAACTAAAACATCGGTGTGTTATCAACTTTGTTCTCACCCTAAATCCAAAACACAGCACTGTACCAGCTACTAGGAAGGGAATTAACTCTATCCCTGCCGAAACCAAGACAACATCCCATGGATAAGATATGAAGGCAGCAAAGAAGGAAACTTAATGATGTCCTGCATAAAAGAATGTTCATCATGCAGTGACCTACACCTTCAGAAATACAAGGGAAATCATACCAAAACAAGGACGGTTCAGTGTACCCTTGCCCTTTTTGACTGCCAGTCATAACTGAAGTAATGTTTTCTCCATAGGGAAATTCCTTCCTCTGCAATGTAAACTCAGCTTCTTGCTGTGTCCCTCCTTTGTCCCCAACCTGCTAGGACCGTGACAGCCTGCCTCCTTACAGTCTAAATCTCCCATCTGCAGTGGGTCTCATCTAATTGCAAATCCAGATGAAAATACTTCTTTCAAATTTGAAAATGCTCATCATTTCCCTGTAGTTTGTCAAGTGTTTTTGACAATTTTAAGTAGTTTTTGACTTAGTGGGTTCAGAATCAGTTGTAAAAGGGGAACACTGGAGCATCATTCTTGTTAATAGGTTTTTTTTTTTTTTGTTCGTCAGTATAGAGCTTCAGACTGAAGACTTTATGGAGTGCAGGAGTCGTGTGCCAACCTCTCCGTGCAATGCACAGAAAATGCAGTCCCCAGGATGCTTTATTGAACTGCTCGTAATTTTGAAGATTCCTCCAAGGAGTCATGTTTTTCTTCTTCCTTAAGAGTATACAGCGTGTAAAGCAGATCCCTGCCAAATATTTTCTTCTCTGCCCAATTAGGTATGAAATACTAAATATACCTTATGAAAATTATTCTTTTGCCTGATAAATTCTGCCAGACATTCATGAGTACTCTCATTCTCTGAATTCTGGTCAGTAAAACACCCTGAACATCCTGGAGGAGGCACTGTGGTTGCAGTTGGTAAACGTTGCATTTTCTTCAGTTCCAGGTCAAAAGCTGAGCATAAACCACTGTTTTCATAGTATGTGCGCTGAGCACATGTATTGTATGATTAACTGCAGATGTCCACAATTCTGAAAATCTATCATTTGTTTCTTGCCAGTGTTCTTCATATGCTCTGGGCTTTCCGTGACCTTCAAAAGAAATGCACGTCCTCCTAACAGCACTAGCCTACCTGACAAAGTTTTATCCTATTTGACAGGTGGGGAACTGAGGCACACTCAAGTCTGTTGCACCCCGCTAACAGGAAGCAGTCTGGTGTGTCCCACTTCAGTGCTGTACCTTTTCAGCTACCCATGCTGTCCCCGTCACATCCTTTGTACTGCCTAAAAGGAAACACTTTTATATGAGTGAACTTGGGGACTGGGGTCAAGCAAGGCAACCTTAACATGTTACGCCCATCCTGACAGCAGGTGATCTTGCAGTTTTAACCCCTTCTAACTGCACAATAAATTGTTGGGAGTAAAATGCTGTTGCTTTTAAAGAAAAGATGCACTTACTGTAAAATACTCTGTATGCAGAGAATACATAGAAAAAAAAAATCCTGCAACATCCTGGGACAGGGTTTCCGTCGGTAGGAGACAGCTGTTTGCCAGCACATCCACTTGATACATGCGCTGGTCTTGGGTCAGAGGGTTTGCAAGCACTGGGCTGAGAACCTTTACCTACAGCGCTGAACTGAACTCACCTGTGGGAAAGGGGAAGGCAGCAGGTACTGCCTGATCAATTTCACATGCACAGAGCAGGACAAGGAGGTGCTCCGTTCCCTGGGAGACTCCTTTAACCGGCACTCCATACAGCAGTGCCAAATCTCTTCCTAGAGCCCTGACCAGTCCCACAGCAGGACAGCCGGCACTCAGGCTTTGCCTCTCTTTCACAGGGACATGGCACGGTTGAAGGCAGGGCTGTAATCCAGGGTCTGGCTCTGCCATCAGGTAGTCAGCATCCTGGAGAACCACGGTACCACTGCAAACCCTCAACGGTTCCAAAGAGCAACTAATTGAGCATGTAAATCACCTGCCAGAGGGCATCTTCTTGCTTCCACAGACACAAAACATCCTTCTGAAACACGATGTGCCCCAGCCACAGCACTGATGGCCAGTGTTTAAGAAGAGTGACCAGCAGTTTTCCCTATATGTAATATTGTCAGGTCCTTAAAATGTGATCTGTCATAGCTCTGCTGGGATCTTTATGGGAACCTCAGCAAAGAACGGATCCTAGCCTTTCGGTGAAAGTTATAATACTGGATTTTGCCAGGGCTAAAAGTTATCAGACTTTAACTGAGTGGTATTTTTCTGTGTTGGAAATGGTTTTAGGTTATTCCTGGAGAAGATTTCATAGAACTGTCTTCAAATTCCTTTCTCTCTAAAGTGTGTACACTTAGATTCCTGGCAACCAAGTCACTGAGCTGGTCAAGCTGAGAAGACAAAAGGCTATTCATTCAAAATGCTCTGAAAGTAAAGAAGATGTTTGTTCTGACACGACCTGTACATATTCTAGAGTGACTTATGTAAGAATTTACTATAACTAATGTTTAAATTTGAAGTAAACGTAGAGAAAATTGTAGTTACTGTTCTTGCATTTCTGTGCATTACTCATAAGGAGCTAAACCACAATTTATTGTTCTGACATTCTTTGTAGCATGTCTGTGCATAGGCTAATGCAATAGTTCTGTGGAATTTTGCAAATTACTAATAGTGATGTCATGCAGGCTAGAGGCGGGTGAACTCCTGATGCTAAAATAGAGGAAAGGAAATATGTTGTCATATAACTACACCATAAGATATGTAAAAATACAGCACTGGACCCTGTAGCAATGAGGATACTAAGGTCACTTGGCACTCCTTGTAAACCCATGCCTTGGGTCTACACCAACAAGACTACCATTTGGAGCCTAAATCCAGTCAGTGGGTTTGCTTGCTGGTTGTAAGCTGCAGCAATTAATCTGTGAAGTGAGTGTAACTCCTGCCTCCCAGCATTGTCCAGAACTTCATCCATAATCAGCAATATCCCTACTGAAAATATTCCATGCAACCATGTTAATATGGCTGCTTTTTTTTCTCCAAGTTAATCTACTGTAACTGAAATTGAGTTTTCACTCCATTTGCCACAAACGCAGCATAGCAAACTGTAACAATTGTTTGTATGTTTCAATTAAATTGGAACACTAATAAAAGAAAAGTTACTAAAGAGTTTAATTAAGTACAAGGGGAAAAAGACCTAATTATCAGAAGCATTTCATATCAGTATTTGAATGTAAGAAGAAGGGCAGAGAGAAAGAAAGCTAAGAAGAAGAAAAACAGGTTTGCTTGAATGCATTCGGAGGTTCATGCTCAATTTCCCACTCTGTTGCACTGCTTCCATGCCACTGAAATTTTGCTGATGTCAATGAAGCCACATTGGTATGAAAATTAAATAACTCTGGAGAAAGCAATCAGTGGTGCTTCCATAAAGTGCCCATTTCTGCTAGGTGCTCAGCAGCACTGGCTGAGAGAGGAACACCAGCTGCTCCAGTGGGCCTCGGCAGCAGGTGAATGTCTAAAGCTGGCCTCTGAAGAGCTAAGCAGCCAAAATTCCTTTTTAAAGGGTTTAGTTCAACAGCTTCTCAACAGCTGCTTGATCTAGGAATCTAGTCTTCTGTAGCCATTTTCCCAAAGAAAATGCCTTTTTCTCTTGGAAAAAGGGAGAGGCTAAAGGCTGGGTCTCATAGGAGAAACATTGTTTGCAGTAGACTCAGGCAAGATTCATGTCTACCTGGGATGGGTTTCCTGCAAAACAGGTCATGGGGGAGAGGAACTTGAGATCCAGCTCTTACTGTACATCAGTTAACATGCATCCTCTTCTTCCAAATTTTTTTTTTCTCTCTCTCCCTTTGCCCTACTTCTTTATGTATCCATAACCAAGGGAATTGGCTTTGTCTACTTGCCATCAGCTTAGCTGTCTTTCTTCAAGCCCTAGCTAAATTTGTCATCCTTCACGCATAACAGTGAAAACTGTTTATAAGGCAGCCTTGGGAAAGACCAGGCTGATGTGATTTTTTGTTGTTGTTTGTTTTTAAATGAAAGATATAGGTGTGGCATTGGGATTTTTTTTGAAAATAGAAAAAGGAATTTTCCGTACCTGTTTTAAAGAAACATAATGGTCTCTCTGTGTTAGGGTTGCCTGCCATACGGCTTTGCAAAGTACATGCAGTGCCAAGCATGGGGGTGGGGTGGAGTTGGGTGTTACAGGCTGAACATTCTTGAGGAAGAGCAGCCAGGGAAAAAAAGACTTTTGAATGTGGTTGTCTTCCACAGAAGCAGGACATTTCAGCAAAGTACTGCATTCTCCCTCCAGCTGCATAACACTTTTGTAACTAAACCAAATCACCGTACTTAAGGGTGAAAAATGATTAACAAAGCCATCCTGCTACATAGTATTTTATATACTGCTTTATGTCTTCTGGGAATGCTGCCATGATCTATATTGAGCTCCCATTTGTTTGCACAGGGGTTTGACAAAACAAAACAAGCCCACAAAACTTACCACATTAATGCTTACGGTTCCAAGAAACCTGCAACTGGCAATGAAAGTGTTGAAAAATCAAGGGGTGTTCTAACAAAGCTGTATCTCCTTGACTTCTGCTGGAGTCTAGGTGGTACAGTATTTTGCAAGAATTGGTCAGCTCTTGCCAGCAGTAATTCATCTGTGTCCTACTAACAATAACTTTGGTGTCTCTTTGCTGTTATTGAAGTAGGATAGGCCATAAGTACTCAGAAAGCTCTGAAACATTAAGCTGTAAATACCAATGGTTTAAGAAGAGGACACTTTCCCAGACCTTGAAGAGAAGGCAGACTGGAAAGTTATTAATAAGACCTTGTTGTGGTCTTATTATTAATTCCTTCTGCCCTTTTCAGAAAACATACATTTCATTTCCTGTCTAAATAGATAACTTGAAGATGATCCTTTCCTCTTGTTGCTGGGTCAGAGGCACCCTTGATAGCAAGAAAGATATTAATCCAAAGTCTTTTTCATCAGCCTCCCTGAAATGCTAACAATTATTGTGATTGCAGGGAGACACCTCTCCCAGCCAAGATCTGCAGTTGTGAACCTTAGCTAATCTTAGAAGCAGGGATCAGTGCTTCTCAAACAATATCCTGTTATTTAGAACACCATGAAGCACAAGACAAAGTTTGCAATTTCCTCTCATCTCAAGTTAGAGGACTTGTGTCTCTTACCTCCTTCTCTTACCTCCAGTTTGGACTGGTGAGAAAACATTAAGAATGGGCAGGTAGAATCTCAGTCTCTCTCTCTCAATCTCTCTTTCCTAGTAAATAGTTATTTATCCCATAAATAGTCAAACACATAGGGAATTATTCGACCACTATCAATATTCATCTGCCTGGTGAGAATGAGTTTTCTTGGTTGGTGAGAAAGAAAGATCTCCCAAAAGTGTCATCTAGAAACTTGCCTGAGTAGCTATAGGTAACTAAATGATTGGATGACAGCTAATTGGGGAATCTAAGATAGAGAAGTTCAAATTTTGATGTTCAAAGTAGCATCAAGATAGGGGTGAGGGAGGAGAAATAAGATAGCTTACACGAACAGTTCTTTGCTTTGAACTTCTTTCCTTAACATATGTATTATGTTACCCAGAAGGAAACTCAAAATGAGAACCATTCCACAACACATTTATCCTCGGGGAGAGAAATTAAAATAGTAAGATGTGCAACAGGCCAAACTGTTGCTCACTACAGTACTGGAAGGCACTTAAATGTTACTGTCATGAGCAGAGGATAGGGCTCTGCATGGCATACAAAGTGGCTGGAGACGGAGAAGGGATTCCATTTCCCCACCCAACACTAATTAGTTCCTTACACAATGCTTCTTTAATTATCTGCAGCCTATTTTCTCTCAAAACCCATTTACTAAATCAAGTTAACTCTCTCTGGGATGCTCTCCATGTTGAGATTGTTACAGCACATTTTATGTACATCTGACGTAGGTTCTACCGTGTTACAGCAGCCGTCTGAGGCTGGTTATCACTGAGATAAGGGCATGGGATGAAAGGCTCTCCATTCTTAGCAGGACGGACTGGAGGTGAGACAGAATCAGTCCTCATCACAGGCTCAGGAGAGTCGCAGCTTTGTAAAGCCATGCTTGGATTGACCTCCTGAATGTCCATAGGCTTTGAGAATGATTCTAGAGGAAGAATTCCCACTGGACTCGTGATATGAGTTTTGTAGGCTTTCTGCATGGCAATATAGCGAAAGGCAGGACTACAGCTTTAGGAGTTGTTGAACAACATGGAGCTCTTCAGCAGTTTCAGAAATTTTGGCATTACTGTCTGTTGACTATTACATGCTATAAATTACTTGGTCCTCATAGCAGTGCTGAGGCTCATACCATATGATATGGAAGATCATAGCATCATGGAAACATAGAATGTCTCAAGTTAGAAAGGATCTATAAGAACCATCAAGTCCAACTCCCTGCTACTCGCAGGACTTCCTAAAACTAAACCATATGACTAAGAGCGTCATCCAGACTCTCCTTGAACTCTGACAGGCTTGGTGCTGTGACCACTTCCCTTGGGAGCCTGTTCCAGTGACTGACCACCCTCTCAGTGAAGAACCTTTTCCTAATGTCCAGTCTGAACTTACCCTGACGCAGCTTCTTTCTATTTCCTCATGTCCTATCACTGGTCACCAGAGGAGATCAGCACCTCCCCCTCTGCTGCCACCCTTGAGGAAGGTGTAGACTGCGATGAGGTCGCCCCTCAGCCTTCTCTTCTCCAAGCTGAACAAGCCAAGTGACCTCCGCCACTCCTCCTAAGTCTTGCCCTCGAGGCCTTTCACCATGTTGGTCGCCCTCCTCTGGACACACTTGAATAGTTTGATGTCCTTCTTATATTGAGGTGCCCAAAACTGCACACAGTACTTGAGGTGGGGCCTCACCAGTGCAGTGTAGAGTGGGACAATCACCTCCCTTGACCGGCTAGTTATGCTGTGCTTGATGCACCCCAGGACACAGTTGGCCCTTTTTGCTGCCCGGGGGCACCGGAGACTCATATTCAACTTGCCATCAACCCAAACCCCCAGATCTCTTTCTGTGGGGCTGCTCTCCAACCTCTCATTTCCCAATTTGTATGTATAACCAGGATTACCCCATCCCAGGTGGAGAATCTGGCAGTTGCTTTTGTTAAATTTTATGTGGTTGGTGATTGACCAGCTCTCTATAGTCCATCCAGATCTCTCTGTAAGGCCTCTCTACCCTCGAGGGAGTCCACAGCTCCTCCTGGTTTAGTATCATCAGCAAACTTAATATACATTCAATTCCTGCGTCCAGATCACTTATAAAAACATTAAAGAGCACTGGCCCTAAAAAAATATTGTATGTTCACTTTACTTTTCTGTTAAAGCTTCCTTGTCAGGATTTTTTATTTTTTCCTGTTGTATAAATACATAATCTTCAGTTAACAGAACAATGCTAAATCTATTAGTGTTTGTGATGTATTATAAAAAAGTCCCCTGGCAATCTTCAGTGAGATCCAGGCAACAGTCACTAATAAAGTCTAATTTCTAAGGCTGTGCAAAAGCTACTGGCCAGAGCACAATGATTTTGCTTAGTTTGCCTATTGTCCCTGCACATCCAGAGCCGGGATTAGCTCATTACTATGTGTAACAATTCCTGCAGTCAAAAAGAACAGTGTTTTCTTTTTTATTCTACTGAATTGTAAAATAATGCTTGACCTAAGCAGATCATAGCTGTTCTGACTTCCTAACCTTGGCTTAACGTTCTGTGTTGAACAGTTTTAACACTACATTTGTCTTCCCTGTTCCATACCTCTTTTAATCTATATAAAACAACTATGAAGATAAACACAGCACAGAGGTTCCCTGTCCTCTTTCCTGACCACAACAGTAAGGAACCTTTTACCTGATTTTTAATTTTAGATTAATCACAGTCAGCTTGTGAATTCTATTTCTGAATAGAACAGTAAGGTTAATGTTGCAACATTAGACAGACTACCGTCTATTCTGCTGCTTTCAGCATTAATGAAATACTGCTTCTGACAGTAATGTAACATCTCATCCCTACCCTTGTTCCTCATGCAGTCCAACTTCAAAGGGAAATAAAAACAGGGTTTTCTGCTTGCCAGACACTAGGGTTTTATTATTAACTATTTAATGTTAAATCATAACTTTCCAAACCGTCGATATCTCTCTCAACAAATACAGAAATAAAGAATTAGCAATACCAGAACAGAATCTAAAAATCAAGGTCCCATCATAACAGGCAATTGGTAGATACATAAATGAAGATAAGCTTTAACCTTCTGAGGAGATGACAAGAAGAAATGGGGAGAAAGGAAGGACAACACACAGAAATAAAGCAAGTTGCCCATGCCATCAATAAATAGAATTTGGGTCTTCAGGACCCAATTGGCTGAAATGAATAGCACTTCTCTAGCCTGAAATCTGAAGTCAAGTGAAAAAGAAAAGTGAAAAACGAGTGAAAGGACAAATACATGCCCACACAATGTGGCCTTTGTCTTACAAACAGGAGAGTGCTTTTGCCACCCCAGTAGAACAGGCTGGGGACAGGCAGCCCAGGCTGGAGGCACTGGACATGTCTCATCCTGCAGAGTGCAGTTAGATGCTTCTAACAGGGTATGTGATGTTAGCACGTTGTGGCTCTATTGTACAACAAAAATTCTCTGATGCATATTTAAAGTAAAACCTTTAAAAATCTCTAAGCCCCCAAATTGTCTGCTAATTACAAATACATTGTGCCCATCATCCCTCAGGCACTCCAGACATGCTGATGCTCACAACACCTCTGCATGGTAAGGAAGTATTGATATATTCATTGTACATCCAGAAACTGAGGCACAAAAAAACTTGGGTAGGGATCTTCAGAGGGTTACATCTCTGAAATTTACATTTTCAAACACATCTGTTCAGCTGCTACATTTGCAGACTGCTTGAAAGTAAGTACTGAATACTGGCCATGCTGGAAGACTGGCCACTTCCATCAGTAACCTGAGAGTTATGAAAAATGGATACTGAAGAAGGGACTCAAAACTGTGGAGATGACATTAAGAGCTTTGAGGAAACCCAAGGCTTGTTTGGCAGTTTTCAGTTTACATCACACGAAGATGAAAAGCAATATTCTGTTTTCTGTTGTTCTCTGCTCCCATAGTCTGCCACTGGCCAAATCTGCCTTTCTAGGTTCCTGGACTGCTGCCCATCACTGATCTAAACCAAAAATACATTCCTCATCATCTTCGTCTCTGTTGATACCAAGCAATCTTGGGGGGAAAAAAAAAAAAAGCACATTTTTCAACATCCTACTGTTGTGAAAAAGTAAATTTCTTAATCACTCTGAATGAGGCTGGATTCCTGGTTCCTTTCTGTACAATATGCTTTCCAGAATGGTAGGACAGTTACAATGCATCCAAAATAATGCTAAGAGCATCAGGAATTAGAGAAAAAAAATGGTAAAAGAATACATTTTTCTGAGGAATAATAAAAACAATATTCACGGGAGACAAAGTGTTGGGAAAAAACTTTGCTTTGACTCAGCAACACCTGAATAGCAGAAGGGGCAATTTCACCCTTAGCTATGAATAAAGAACCAATGACTAAGGGATTTCAAGGTCACTGTGGCTTCACAGCAAGGTCCATGTACTTCTTTCCAATGAGTGACCTTTCTGATACACCTCTGTGAAGCCTGTAAAACCTGTCTGAAATCAGAATCAGTCCAGAAGACTGAAAATCTCAAATAACTGCCTTTGGAAGAGCTCAGGATTTGGCCATCCTTATTACATTACCTTTCACAGCATCTGAATCAATGCCTTGCATGGTCTGATTACTTTAATTACAAGTGTATAGTGCATTTCCTGAACAGTCATCTTAATCATTCATCACTGCGCAAAAAAGGCCACAGAGATTAATTAATAGCTATATTTCAAGTCTAGCACAAACTACTAGCTAGTACCTGAAATGTTACAACAGGTTAAGCTGCTCTGAGTGCTTAGAAGATATTAAATAATAGTTATTCTTTTTTGTCTTGTTTCAGACTTTCAGCTTCTCTGTCAATCCCCCAGTTTGCAGAAGACAATTAGACTGTTTTCAGGACACTGAAGATATGTCTACAAGCTTAATACAGTCATCTGCAGAAATACCTGAACTCAACTGAAATGAAGAAACATAAGTACTAGCAGCAGTCAAGCTCTATTAGTTCTTCTTTCTATTTTTGACCTTGGACACAGCTGAAAGTATTTTGTTAATGTTTTAAAAAATTAGCCAAGGCAGACATCCAGTATAAAACTTCAGCTAATGTTATATTTTGGCAAAGTTATAAGCACTGAAAACTCTTATTATGGGAGATGTTAGGCAATCAATGATAGGTGATGCTAAAAACCCTGCCTATCATAACTGAGAAAACTTAGAGATAACAGACATCTGAGAAATCACATTTTGAAGTAATTGTATCCTGGGTAACATCTACTCTTATTTTGTATCATTGCTTGCTTGTAAAATTTCATTCATTTTTATGAGGTTGTGTTCCTTTCATTAGGGCAAATTGCTACATGGATTATGTGATGGGCGATTACATGAGGGTGTACATCAGAGGCCCATGTTGTCACTATGTAGTTGGCTCTTGCAGCTGTAGATTGCATGTTATGATCTGCTTTTGTATGCTTCACATGAGTCAACTTGGTTTACTGTTGGAATAAGAGAACTGCTGGTTTTACCATGTCTGGTTGCTAATTCACATAATAATAATCCTGCTAAGGGTTGTCTACAGTACTTCTTGAATTTAACTATAGAGTAATATTTGCTACATTGGATTGTTCTGGGATAAGATAGTAAGTTCAAGTCAGATTTCCATACATCGTGAATGCTTGATACGTTATGAAGAGCTTTACAGTATATACCAACAGACACACAAATACATGTCATTTCATACGAAATCGCCCAGCAGCACTGCAATCCTCTTCTGCAGTGCATCTGCACTGTCATATCCAGTGCTCACCAGGGGCATGGATAAAACAATTTGAAAACATTTCAGTACGTTGTGAGTCCTTGTAAGATGACATATGAATACCTTTTAGGAAAACTTTCAAGTTCTTTTCTTGGGCACTTTCTTAACCTCATTCTCTCCTGGGTCATGCATGTGTAATGCAGGTTGAGGTAAGGGGAAACTGGATTTTTCTTGTGCAGGGGAGACAACTCTATCCTTCCTGTAGCCATTTGACTGCAGCTGAGAGGAAAAGGCTAGAGGGGTGTTATACTACAGCCTTGCAGACACTGAAAAAGAAGGATCTGTTATGCACAAAGAAGCAGAAATGGCTTCCTGTTTTATTTGCCTTTTGGGAATTCTTGAATTAACAGATTAAAACAGGAAATGCAATATGGTACAACAGATAAGACAGTAAAGCAGGAATTCAGAAGATCCACGTTATAGCTAAGCTTTGGTTACTGAACTGCTGTGTGACCTTGAGAAAGTGACTTATTCTTTCTGTATTACCAGAGATAAAATCCTGACGTCGATAGAAACCAACGTTCCTTGGCATCGGTGCCTATGTAGGGCCTTGCACAACAGGCTCTTCATCTCTCTTAAGCCTCTAGATGTGATTATAATTCTGTTGCTAATAACGCTATAACTGAATCTACCCAGTAATCTGGTCAGTCTAGCAGGGCTGCCTGAGGTCCTATGTCCTAACATGTGCAGTAATGGATGTGCTTGGAGTAGGAACAATTTGTTGTGCATCCTTTTGAAATCTTCATTAGATTTTACATGTGCCACATATTCAAAAATATAATAATTTTAAAAGAAGAATGAGAAATAGAGAAAAACACCAGAGATTAATTTCCAGGGGAAATCAGAACACTCTTGGTATTTATGGCTCAGATGAGGTAGTACGATACATATCAAACCTGTGATGAACTTTTTGTTTGATTTCAGGTTGCATAGCTTGTGTAGTTCATGATGCAGTGGCATTTTTATAATGTGCTTCATCAGAAATCTTCAATCTGGAAAACTCTATGTGCACAACTAAATTTCATTAAATCCGCTTTCCCCTCTAAGTCAAACAACTCAACTGTGATCACTGATATATCATGATGGCTTGGATGGAGAGCTTCAATTTTGTGAAAAGCATGAGAAAGATGCTTTCCCCCCACCCTTTATAAAAGACAAAGCCTATGCCAGCAGAAATGTGCTCATGGCTGGGCAGTTGTAGAACAGTATCTCTTCTGTTTCTATGCATTTCAGAAGGGGATGACTTCAGTTAGGAATCATTTTTCAGTGGTATGATCCTAAGGGAAATCATTAAAAACAGCAGTGCTATAAAAAGATTTTTCAGTTTAATATTGATTTAAAAAGCCCAACAAACCATGACAGCATCTTTTTAACTGCTAACTGTGAAAGCATTTCCACTGTTTATTTAGTCTCAGAAGTCAAAAAGGGGTAAGGGTAAGGGTTCTTTTTCCTGAGCACAATAGGAAAGAAATCTTGGAAAGTCAGAAACCACAGCTCAACTGATTACCTTCAGAAGACAGAGATCTAAGAAGAATCTGATGTTGGTTTTCCCATTGCTAAGTTTTTTTCAGTAGAAGAACTTCACCTTTTCTTTCTTTTCTGTTTCTTGTGTTGCCATTTTTTTAAACCGGTGTGTAGAGACTAGACCCTGGGAAAGTGTGAAGAAAGGTCCCAATGTTAACAAAATACTTTTTTTTTTTTCTCTGTTTCCTCAGGAAACTGGAAAATATTTTTATTATTTTTGTTTTGTTTACCTGTCTGGGTGGAACTGAAGAGGAACCAATACTGAAATGAAACAACTTTTAGAGAAGAATAAGAACTGGCAACATATTTGTTCATTTTGTTGAGGTAAGTTATTTCAACACAGCCTTGATGTGGTGATTTCCCTATTTGCTGAATATCTGAGAATGAACTTTTAGTCTTTTAGTTTTACCCAAAGCCTATATTCCAGGAACACAGCCCACAGTATTAAGTATGCTATGACATCATGCAGCCATACCTCATTAGCTACACAAATTATTCCAGTCCAACACTCAGTTCCAGAAACAAATTAATTCCTTTGCTGCTTAAGACATGACAGAAACGGGGACTCTCATTCTGTAAGTACTTCCCAAGCAATGCTATTGCCCAGTACAAAAAAACTTTCTCAATAATTACTTTAGTGCATAATTTTTGTTGTACTGAATTCTGCTATCCTAACTGCTAGCTATACCTCAGAGACTGGGAGGAACCACTAGGTCAAGCCGTGGGACCCTAGTCTAGCTGGTGCAGCAACTGCTGTCAAGAAGAGGCACTACAACAGAGCACACATATGGCAAGGCTTAAAATGCTTTTTCCTCTTTTTATTATACATCTTTAATCCTCCCTCACCCTCCTTTAAATTAAAATATATGACACAACGACCTCTGAAAACTGTCACCCAGCTTTTATTGCGAAAGAAAGAAATTGTGTGAACAGTTGAATTATGAACAAGGATCTCAACTTGGTCAAAGGACCAGAGTTATACAAGTGTTACTACACCTATCATAATGCTGGGCATGACTTTCTGTGCTGGTTTTGGCTGGGGTAGAGTTAATTTTCTTCATAGTAGCCAGTATGGGGCTATGTTTTGGATTTGTGCTGGAAACAGTGTTGGTAATACAGGGATGTTTTCGTTACTGCTGAGCAA